>NW_008751978.1:0-33041 GCF_000715545.1 Opisthorchis viverrini | reverse complement strand
TTGCATGTCAAGGGCAGAGTTGACACTGCGGTTGTGCGATGCCTACTGCTCTATGGATTGGAGACGTGGCACCTACGCGCAGAGGACATACGGAAGATGTCAGTGTTTGACCATCGTTGTCTCCGAAGCACTCGCCAGGTCTGGCGGGAACAGCGGAGTAGTAATGCTGATGGTCTAAGGAAGGATGAACTCTCTCGCGATAGATGAATTACTCACGCTTCATAGGTTGCTTTGGTTGGGACATGTAGTCCGCATGCCAGAAGAGTGTCTGCCTCACAGAGCTCTTTTTTCCCAGCTTTGTGATGATTGGGAGCGACCGAGAGGTGGCAACGGAGTACGAAAACACTAACCAGTAAACTTAGTCGGGTTGACAACTGCCGCCCTCCCGGATGGGAACCCCTAGACTCAACCCACCAATGGCTAATGAGAGTAACACAAATGACCTAATCGCACAGTCAATGGCGCTCGTGCGTCAAAGCTTTCGCCTTCAATGTGTAGCTATGCACAAACGGCCTAATCGCACAGTTAATGGCGCTCGTGCATTAAAGCTTTCGCCTTCAATGTGTAGCTATTCAATTTCCGAACAAGCTGAACACGTCATCGCCTCCAAGGCTTAGCTGTATGCCCCACACTCCTCCGTTTTCCGGTGACCGAAACGGAACCGAACCAACGTGCCTATGGTTTATATCTGATAAGTTGATTGAATTTCCGACTCGGTTATTCGGTCATTCCTGGCCAAGAGAAGGCCTAATTTTCCGGCCAAACAACTTTCACTGAGGCCTTATGTTTCTTCCGGTAGACAACGGAAGAATTTGTTTGTCAGCCAACCGTACGGTCGTCTACTCAAAATACGGGAATCTGTCAATCTACGCTACCCCTACCCCAGACTATCGGGTTAGACACTCTCTCGTTAGTTGATGGCACAGGAATCACAAGGCCGTTTCGCAAATAAAGGAGTACAATATGGGCTTCGGTGCTTTACTCATTGGCTAACTTGTGAACGAAGAAAACACAGTTACTGAGCTATTGAATAGTAGGTGTTGACAAGCATAATACCTGGAAGATGCAAGGACTCACAAGCGTAAGCGTTGCAAGGCCTGATATCGACTAGTTCCACGGTTGACCAAGGTGTCTAATATGAACCTCGTGTCCCCTAATGTTCATCTGTTAACTGGATTTGACTAAACGGGCTAGTTATACAACGTTTCATCGACGAGCGGCTTTTTGGATATCCTTCGTAAGCAAGAGGAAATAGAGTGTTGGAAAAAATCCATCTCCTATTCTCATGCCCCATCAAAACTGTTCGAGAACTGGTCAGTCGGTTTGGTAATAGTCCCACTGATCGCCAGGATAAAAAATAACTGGTATGAATCGTTCAGCTGTAACACCCTTCCTATGCATAGCTGTCATACCACCCGATAAAAGCACGAGCGCTGAGATACTGCCACGTTTGGCAATCCAGATGCAGAGTTTGGGTTCGAACCTTGGACCTTCTAGTCACAAAATCCGCGATTTAACCACCAGGCAGTCTTGATCGTCAGAATGATAAGGAGTAAAACTTTCAGCACTTTATCACTCCGCCATGAGGCTTTATTTTTTTGCCTAGAAAGTTGCGAATTATCCATATATAACGGGCAGCTTGGTGTTTCTTACTAATCAGTACAGCACCAGACATTTTGGCTTCAACCGAATGCTGCCCAAGTCAACTTTTGCCTCTCACCTTTTGCCTAAATACTCAGCAAACTGTCATTCACTGGTATCCCAGCTTTCTTTAGCTTGGTATGAGTGTATGGGTTCCTATTCGTCATTGATGAGTACATTTATGAATACTAAGAGCGTGGGGTCACCTTTGAAACTTGCTATTCAATACAATTCACGAACAGCTGCAGCGACAACTAAGTGGTGTGGCCAAATGAGTTCGTAGGTACCCACCATACATTCACCATGCTAGCGAGATAGGCATCCACTTCTGCAGTTTTTGGGGGCAAGATTGCTCAGTGGTTAGAGCGCGAATTCACTGATTCGAACCCGACCTCTGCATCTTGACGTCCCCTATCTATGCTTTGGCAACTTGGCAGTATCCCATCCCTCGTGCTTCCTTTGGGTGTCATGGCAGTTAGGCACCGAAGGATGCTACAGCCGAACGCACAGTTTTTGTCAAAGAAGTGGTATTGCTATTCACCGACCTAACGTGATATGGTGCGATAAGCTTTCATTCCACCAAGAAAAAGATCGATGATTCCAGGTGCCTCCCGCTCAGTGTACACCGGCCATGGGAATCAGCTGGCTTTCGTGACGACAAATAGCTAAAGTCACACCGACACAGTGGCTCACGTGACTGCATCACATTACGGCCTACTTCGTTTCTTCTAATATGGTCGCTCGTTATCGGACCCCGTTGCATTGGCATTGTGGGTGGTTCCGTGTTTTTCATGGTAAAATGAACTGTGCCAACCAGCCAGCTTAACGACATGCGACTCAACATACTACTCATGATTAGTATCAGGAAATAGTACTGTTCAACAACCGATTTCATATGAACATGGGGAAGGTCCGTCACCGTCTTAACTAACTATCCTAACCAAATGAAGTTGGACGGAACTGAGAAACTGAATTTCTAGTGTCTCCACCCGACAGAAAGATTCTGGAAGATGGCAAGAGTCCTGGGCTAAGAAAACTTTACAGACAGTTTATTTTAAGACACTCTCAAATGGACTCAGCTGACTGGAGAATGAATTAAAAAGACAAACCAGTCTATATTTATGTAGATCGCTGTGGTTGATTCAGGCACTGAAAACGAACTAGAAATCATGGAATGATGGATGGTGTATAAGTGCGACCAAAATCTAAGGCGGACGCACCAAAAAACGAAGCTTGAAGGAGTCCAAGCAAGCGAGGTGGAGACTGGACTAAAATCGTACTTGAATAATCCAGGTGATTTATAATACAAGTCAAATTTTTGGAAGAGTTTGCGGCTGATATAGAGCGGAAGCGAGACGACACTAGCGAGTTCATCAATAGGTCCATGTTGCGTGGGATCTAACATCATTTCGGAAACTTGGAGGGCCCGCGGGACTCATACTCCTTAAGTGGAGTAAACAAGTCAGAACTATGACAATGAATCAGGTTAGAATTTATCCGATCAACTCATAATTTACCTCCATATTGATTAGGACAGGATGTGAGGACGCGCAGAAATAATAATTGACCCAACGGGTTATGCAACACACCTCTGACTTCTATTGCTTGCGTGGAAGGTGATCTAACACGGATTACGTTATAACCCTCGGCTTATTTCTGCCATACGAGGGAAGTAAAGCTTCAGCGTGGGCTCGAACCTCCCGCCTCTTTTTTGACATAAAGACGAACCATACTATTCCAAAAAGTTGCTGAAAGTCGTCATCCTGTGTCCAATTACATCACACGATTGATCCTCCTTCTTGAAAACTACACAAAAACTTTGGAAACTAGTACATTTCTCAGAGTTTTTCCTGGCTTTGAGAACTTTAAATTTTGTGATGTGCGGTGGACATAAACGGCTTATCGGACGCCTGTGTTAGTGGAGATTTCCTCTTATGAATGAACGTAGTCTAAGCTGAAAAGACGAGAAGCACCGTACAGCTGTTTTATCCTCGTTAGAAATCATCCAAAGTGCGTATCTCACAAAACTTCGGAGAGTCTCAAACCGCAACCTCCCGGGTTGAAGCCAATGTGGAGTAATTCTCGGCTTTTCAACACAGAATAGCTTCACTTACATAAAGAAGGCTCTACTGAAAACCCCCAAATCTCCCCACACACTGTCAAAAATAGTTTTTGATTCGTATTGGTCTGTAACTCTATTTTCGTCTATGGATCACCGTCAGATGGAAAATAGTCAAACTGACTTTGTGGCCCGTTGAGATTAGTTCACACTCCGGTCTCTCCAGGGGTAAACCATGAGAACTTACAGAAGACAATGACTAAACAATATGTCATTTATTAGGTGGCATCACACACTAAATTTCCCGCCAAATATTTACCGTGAACAACCAGTCAGGTTAGAGCTTAGTTCTACTCTTTGCAAACTATATAAGGGCACGGATGAATAGAATGACAAGCCACTCAACCTCGCACCGATGACCTTTCCTAGAATGGTGATGAATTCAACTGGCAAGCTCGGCGAACAGATTAACAGCTAACTTTTCAAAAACCAATAGTCATCTTTTATGATGCTGGCAGTTTTGGTTCCGTCCAAAAAATTGCACTTTCTCGCCCACACAGGTCATAGGACAACGCGACCAACCATCACGTAAGTGTGCTCGACGATAATGATAAAAGTGTCAATAAAATCGATCCCAACTACGGCACTATTGACAATATAACGATTCTGTTAGCTACCGTTTTGGCTTCGATTCAACCCAAGTGACCACACCAAGAAGGCATGATGAACTTTGCGATAGACAGTAAGTGAGCAAGTCACTAGAGCAACATGACGAGTTGGAAATGGGCTTTTCTTGTTTATCTCCGACGGCCGCAATGTGAGGTTTGTTTCAATTCCGAACGCTCCAAGTTACAAATTAATAATAATCTTTTTTATTAGTTTTTTATGGTTGCCGAATTCATGCCCACATCACTGTCGTTCGAACAGTCATCTTCGTGCAGTCATTCTGGTTAGTCCATATCGGAGAGGAGAGGCACTGGACTCGATTTTCGCTCATTGACTGTACATATATTTGGCGCGTCGGCATTTTAATTCCGGATATCTGACATGCAAGATGAGCCTGTTACCACAACTGCCCGCTGAAAGCATCTGAATTTTCACGTCTGAACAGTGATGTGATTGTTTGTCCAACGGCTCAATTGACGACTTGGATGTGCCAATCGATTGACCCGTCTGTCTGGACGCCTTGGAACATGCTGGACAATTATATCTTTGTAATGTACTATTCATAAGGTTGCTGAAAATCCGTCGACCTGAGAACAATACAAACGAGAGATTCACCTGGGTTTCGGATGAGTCTCTCGAAAAACCAAATTAGTTTGCAAATGAATGTATATTCGCTAATGCTGGATATTTCTTCATTACTTGTATGTGGTCGCGGGGTTTGTGGAATTCATTTTCACACCTTACGCGGAGGCAAATTTTGTTTAAGGCCATGCGCGAAGACAGGCAATTCCATTCTTGCAACATGAACTTCCTAGCCGAGAAGATGATGGCTTGACGCACCAGGAAGCAATAAAGTACGGTGAGGAGAACACCGGTCTAGGATCATTTCCCACAAACAGCCGATTGATATGATTCACCCCACATGTTCTCCATCGAATGAATTCATTCATAGTTGAATACGGTTGCCACCAGTAACGTTCTCACTAGTGTTGATGATACGTGCAAGGGAAAATCTTACTTAAGTTTTCTAGTTAGACCTGTATAATAACCCTTAGTCATTCTCACGTAGGTCATAGAGAATGACTGTTTTTGCGTCACTGACACAAAAACTCGATTAGTATTGCGTTATTCTGAGTTGATTTGTTCAAACTGCTAACTTGACCGCCTCCACACCGTATTTCCGTGCTGAGTTCTGCTCACTTTCACAGTGTTATTCCTTTCACCGGGACTATGTTGTCAGTCAAGCTTGATTCAGTCAGATCAAGATAAGCCGGCTGATATAAAATTCTTTCAGACCAACACTTGACTATCGGGCGTAGATCAGTGGCGCACGGTGCCTTCATTATGATATTTCCCCTGCAGTCTAGATCAGCCATTTCGGAAACCTTGAAGCACCTTCTTTTTCGGTTCCAAAGAGGTCTTGGATGCAAAACTATTTATTCTACTTAAATGTCTCCTCTAGGGAAGGAGGCCATCTTGCGGGAGTGGTCTACCACTGAGCTAGTGTAACAGAACAGTCTAATGGAGCTGAAGTGCATGGACCTTTCTTTATCTAAATAGTGACCACTCTGTACAAAGATTTCGTCCCAGGTGCACTGTGAATAACACCTGTTTTCGATTTGTTACACAATCCATTTTACCCGCGTTAGGCAGAAGGTACACCTGTTTGGGGAAAGGCATAAAATTAAGCATCTGTCAGAATACTGGCTTTTTTATATGCTTTTATATCGAGTTCAAGCAAATTCTACCTGTCATGTTCAAGTGGATGATAAATCCAACATGGACAGCAAGCAATCAGACTTTTTTTATTGTTGTTCGCGTATTCGAAAATATCTGAAAACAAAACTATAAATTCTCCTTCCTCTGACAAGTTGTCCAGTTCGAAATGACTTATGACCTTATCAGTTTGACTACGCGCGACCCTGCGTTTATGGAAAACACCACAAAAGCCACTACTTCCGAAATATCTTCGGGTGAGCCCGAACTTAAGGACAAGTTTTGTACAACACTGATAACAGGAGGAGATTTGGGGATTCTTCAACCAAGGTTTAGTTCGGTCAGTAAAGTCACTGTATGCCAGAAGGCCGAGAAGCGTTTTACAGATGTTTTGTCCTTGTTTAAAACCATCAGGAGTACGCATCTCACGGAACTCCTGGGAGAATCGAACTCAGAACCACCTGACTAGTACTTGAAGACTAAGCCAGCCGTCCACAAGCAGCTGATCAGCAGAGTGATTAAATCTCACTTAGACAGCATATGGGGCCACTCAACATTCAATCACAGAATCACATGGTCACTTGGTCACGTGATGACTGGCGTCCCCAGTGAAGACTTCTCAGACCGAATGTTCGCTGTTCGTGTAAAAGTATTCTTCCTCTGAGTCACCCTTAAGTTATCAAACAATAACGTACTACTTTCATTCATGGGACTGAGAAGGAGTGGTATCACGGTTAAAGTCATGTTTCACAAATGGCTCAAAGTTCTGAACATACTGTTATGCTTGGCATTAGGGGAAACTATGGAAAATTGACACCTCATATAGAGTGGTACGAGAACAGAGGAAAAAGTTGTTTAACATCATAAAGGAAACTACTCACGAGGTTCCTGAAAACTCTTCGAGAGCCCACGACCGGTTTCGCCCTTCTTGGGGCTCATCAGGTAGGCGCAGTCCCCGAGTTTCCGTCAAACTTATGTTCTACTTGTTTAACATCAGTTTTGTAAATAATAGAAGGACCGTTCAAATTCAAATCCCCAGTACTATTTGTGATTCCGAACAGGGAATAATCAGCTGTGCATTGCATCTCGGCTGCTCACTTGTGCCAAAGACATCCAGATTTGGAACATCGGAATTTTCTTTCCACGAAAACAATAGACATTCCACACAAATAACATGGGCTTTCGAACTAAGCGGTCGTCACTCAAGAAGTCAGTCAACACTGAAAAACATAAGCGTCGAAATATATAGTTTCCGAATAGCAATTTGGGCTTCACAGGTTCGAACCATCCCGGAGAGTACTGAAATACACCCTGTTGATGGCTCTCAACAACACGGATCGACCTCACCTACAAGACTCAACTTTACCTAGAATAAGTCTGCATTATTCACGCAGAACTTTGAGCCGTTTGTGAAACATGACTTTAACCGTGATACCACTCCTTCTCAGTCCCATGAATGAAAGTAGTACGTTATTGTTTGATAAATTGTGGGTGACTCAGAGGAGGAATACTTCCACACGAGGAGCGAACCTTCGGTCTGAAAAGTCTTCACTCGTGGCACCAGTCACCACGTGACCAAGTGACCATGTGATTCTGTGATTGAATGCTGAGTGGCCCCATATGCTGTCTAAGTGAGAGCAGTTGATCAGCAGCTTGTGGCTGGACGGCTTAGTCTTTTGTTATGTGTCAAAAGGGCTCAGGTAGATTCGAGCCCGTAATCATCCAAAGCAAAAAAGGGCACTCTAGCGTCAGACTGACTCTAAAACATTGCTCGACCTCGTCACATTTTCACCCTTTTTTTCTCCAGCACTGTAAGTGATGGTCCGGTGATCGAACTCTCAAGTAAAACACCAAAAGGTTATTTCGTTCGTCCAAATGTTATCACAATCAAACAACACAACAACATTATCGACTGGATGACATCCAGTTGATTATGCTTTAAATTACGCGGGTTGTAGCTATCCTCCCAGTTCCCTCTCTTTGTCCAGGTGTCTCTTTGACCCCTGAATCTGGCCACTGAGCCGCACTCTTATGAATCGATCGACTTGATTCATTTCGATAACGATCCAGCGCAGTTGATCATATACAAATTTACAAACATCGAGGTTGACTAACTTGTTCTCCTTTATTTCCGATTAATTTGTCTCTCGAGTTACAGAATTGATTTATCTGGGTACCCGTTTTCCCCCAGGGTCCTGGAAGTAGAAGTCGATTCATGTTGATCGGTGTAAATCTAATAGATCCATTGTGGAACATTTAAAGACCTGTGAAAGTGCGTGTACTGGCCCGGACCATATATCTGACTCAGAATAGCATCGTCTGGTCCCATACTCGATGCGCCATCGAGAAAAACGGGAACCTGGTACACGACCTTTCTCTGCGCGGAAAACAGGATAGCCGAATGAACCGACTTAACAGATTGAAGTAGCCCCTATGGGACAGTGGATGGTTTAAGAACATGCCATTGGCCTAGAGTTTTTAAAGTGATATTTATCCTGGGTTGGTTAGCTGTGGAAAAACGATCGTACTTGCATTTTTCTTATAACTTAAGGTTTCGTTCTCTGTGTGTGTGTGTGTGACCACCGTCAGGATCAAAGTAATCGGTTGTGGGGTTCAAATACCATGCTAAAATGTGCTGCGCAAAAAACACCAGTTAAGGCGTTACCAATAAATCTTTCTGCCTGTGGATAGACCTACCGGTTAAAAATATTCGTCAAGCTTACGGGCAAAAAGCAACTTGTTGAAACCCACAACCGGTGTACTTGAAATGCTCCTCGCTTGGCTAAGAGAATCCTAGCTAAAATCCGTCGCCTTAAATAGGGGTTGTGTTATCTGAAAAGAGATGAGGCATCTAAGGGACACCTTTTCGTACCATTGACAATGAAGTCCCAAATACAGAGACTGTGAATAGACAATTTTTTCCATTGCCATTTTTAGTTCGAACACTCGTAGCTCACAGACAACAGTTGCGCATCTTTCAAGACCATGATGGTACTTTGGGCTAGATCAACGGACACACCGAATATGGGGTGAAATCCTCTGTCTTCCAATGCTTACCTATTGAAGTCATGTCCTACTGTGGACTTATGTCCCAACGATCGAAAAAGTGCAAAAAAACAGTCAAAAATTACACGTGGTGCAATGGATCGGTTTAGATGAAATCCAAATAGCAGCGACTATACACTGCAAAAAGGACCAAATGCCATACGACCAAATTACTTTGGTGTTACTCGCAGACTAAAGCGAATCCCGTGAGGATCATGAGGTGTGTATCAAAAGGTGTATTTCTCTAATTTCGTATAATTTAGGCTCAAGTAGAACATAAGACCGACATTAGCTTGGGCACCGCGTTTACCTGACGTCTACCCAAAATGCGTGGAACTGGTCGAGAAGTTTTCAGCAACCTTTTGAGTAGGTCTCTTTCCGGAAAATTTCAAAGTGTACTTTCTTGATGTAACTCATCACTCATGGGGTTATCGTCAAAGATTAAAGTGAACAACAAAAAGAGTAACATCTTTTGTGGACATGAGACATTTTTTAGACGCTTGTGTCACGGTTGTGCACATGCATTAGTCCCGGTGTAGTGCAACCAGGTGACATTTTAAAGCCACTTGCCCTTGGCAACCAAAGCGGTATAACAGACTTATTACAGCTATTTTTCTTCTTCCGTGGACGATCCAGGTCATGTCATCCGAATGATTTTTTGGTGAATGACCTCCGATGATATGTGTGAAGCTCCACAAGATTTACTCTGTCACTAACTGGGCTGATCAGTGTTCCCATCGTTTTTTTGCGTGGACTGGCTTCGAATTCGTTCACTATCTTTGAGCTTCGATCTTACACCTGAATTATCTGCTTCCAGCAGAGAAAAGTCCGTTCACTTGGTCCCAAGAACAAATTTGTGACAGGGTACAGAGCTTTTGGGACCTTTCTCGCTTATTTCCGTGTGCCAAGATGTTCCTCCGTAAAAACAACATGCGAGAGACCTCGTTGTGATAGTAAACTTTACTCGGGATTATCTAATATTTTACTCAGTGACATCAGGGATTGTCTGTCAACTGACTTTTCATAAAAAGGTTAGCATAAAGCAGTTGTGAATTTCAGTAGCTTCTCTGGCTTCCAGGGTCTCAAAAAATCCGAGTAAATCTGGTCAATTCTCTACAGAGGACAGAGCCGATTAGACCAGTGTCAATTCGGTCTGATTTACTCTCGTGCGGTTTAACTTCGAGTACAATCGAAAGAGACATCGGAACGTCAATGTGTAATCCAGTTCATGATTTCCAGACCGACTGGGTTCTGTTGAAACCCTTAAAAAGCGTATAACACGATTGTTCAACATACTATCCATCCACAGAATAACTTCTTTGAGATATGCGAAAATACTTCTCCGACGGAGGTGTTTTTTTCTTGGGAGGTGGAGAATGAGGATAACCATTCCAAACTATCGATGCACCTGTTTCAGACAGATGTATTGAAAGACTTCCCGGTTGAATGCTTCAAATGCGTGTCCCAGCCACCAACTACCGAAGAGAAGAGAAAGAAATTGACGTAGTTCAGCAAGAACCCTTATTGCACACTCAGACAACTTGGAATCTCAAGTGGGGCTGCTCAAAAGCTTCAGAGTGAATTCCGGTCATCAAGAGCTTTAGCCACTGTGTTGAGGCCAGACAGTTCTGGCATCTATTAGAAGGAGTTTGATTGTGAAAACTTGTGTGATCTCTATGTGGCGAAATGCCAATCTAAACGTTACTGCTAGGAATGCCGGTAAAATTAGCCTCTTTGCGGACTGCTGTTATGGGGTTTGCCGAGGTAAATGCATGTTGAGTCCCCCAATCAGACGATCCCGAAGTACTTTGAGTGAAACTTTTGAAATCTACAGATGGGATGGTATGTGCAATTTTTCCACCTATCATGAAAATCCTTTTCATATGCGATGGGACAATGCCTATGTTGTATCGTGGGTGGTGGTCTATCGGTTACGCCTGCACTGAGCCTGCCAGACTAGGCGATAAGGAGAAAACAGAGAACCATGAACACGGCCGTATAGTCAGGACAAAACATACAGAGCTTCTGCGTAAATATATATAGGATGACTAAATGGCCAAATATGGTCGTGCACTTGTTCGTTCTGTACAGCCGATGGCGGTGTCCCGGTTGTGAACAATTTCAGCCCCACTCCACTGGTCTTATGTTGCTAAGCCATGTTTGGTGAGCTCGGCCAGCGCACCTGCTTTCCCAACGTGTCGTACCGATGGTGACCTTGGGAATGTGTCACTCTCCATGTCTAGGCGCGTCCTGACATTCTCCCAAACCAGCTGCCACAGGCGGGCTACCATTCACCGAGTAACTCAATGGACGAAGAGATTCACGCGATGACGGCAAATTCCATCCGAGAAGTTGTCACTCGATCATCCAATCAGTACGTGAACACGTGACGCGAATTCCGTGACTGGAGCATGAGTGACCCTATATCCTGTCTAACGGACTGCTAATCACACTGCTGACCAACCAGTTGTGGTCAAGATTTCAAGTGTTCACACTACTAGCCGATAGCTCGAGGGTTCGAAACTTCCTATAGTTCGGTTAGGTGTGTACGGTTAATTCCCAATAAGGATAAAACAGTGCTCCTCCACTGTTCGGCATAGAATGGCTTCACTTGCAGCGCAAATTCTCAATCGAAAATGACCTCATACTACTGGCCGCCTATGATCGATTCTCAAGCGTTCACAACTTCACAGGATCGGAAATAGAGGCTTCGAAATACTGAGAAATTGGACACCCTGCAGGGCCGTGAAACGGCGAATAGTTAGGTAAAAAATATGTCTGGAATAATATGTTGGATCCACAGGTAGCCAGCGACAAAAGCTGCAAAACGAATTACTGTTACGGTCAAAGACACATACTCGCAGACTAAGTCCGTCCGATGAGCCCCAAAACAGGGCAAAACCGGTGTTGGACTGTCTGCAGATTTGGAGCAACCGCCCACTGAATATCATCACAAAGGCACATCGAGGCAGTCTGTCTCCTTCAAACAATTCGGACGGATATCAACCTAACACTGAATACGAGGGATTTCACCGAGGTTCCAAACCAAGCATCCAGTGAGAATCTCCATTTATACTTTTTGTGCCTTTCATTCATACTACAACTGTGTAACAGCTTTCAAGATCCTATCGTGCTGAATTATCGTTGAATCTGAGTAAAAGTAAGATTGATGCCTTACCAACCCAGGACGGAATAACAAAACCGTTACTGATGATCTGAAGCGTTGTCCGATAAAACAATGAGAAAATGCAGAGTTCCTCTTGGAAGAAAGAAGCAGGCATCTTGAAGGTATCTTGATCCGCGATTGGGAGCGAAATGAAATATATCTGTGCTGAAGAGTTTTCCACTGTTATATTTCTCCGGATCAGATTCTACGTAGCTCTGGAAGAAAGAAGCAGGCATCTTGAGGGTATCTTGATCCGCGATTGGGAGCGAAACGAAATATATCTGTGCTGCAGAGTTTTCCACTGTAATATTTCTCCGGATCAGATTCTACGTAGCTTTGATCAGCCTTAACTCCCTTTCTACTGTTTCCTTCAGATTACCCTTCCGAGAAAAATCATCCTTGTGCACATGTATGCTTGTCGTTTTCCAGTTTCTCTTCAGTAGGAAACAACTAGAATCTCGGTTCAACCTATCACTCTTACTGAGGACCATTCTTGGATTTGTCACCTGCAATTACCACGTGATTATTGATAAACACGTCGGTAAATCATGCGGCATTCATCCACAATCGGTCAGGTTCAAACAAACCTTGGGAAGTCTTTTTAACCTTGCAGATGTCCATTTATCTGCGACAAGCATGGTATCCGGAAAAGAGAACACATTCTGTGCACTTCAGCGACCCGAATTGGGACGAGGCGTGCTCGTTCTCCAGTCACTGATGATGTCCAAACAAGAAGCGTGGAAAAGCATGCACCGGAATTCACACAGATGCTTGCTTATCTAAAGTGCAATGTTCTTCGGTACACAAACCGCGAAAAGGTTAGCCATCTAGTGCACGAGGTAGTGGTAAATGTGTTGTCTTTTGGGAAAGACTGATTAGAACAACAGTTCGGGTTAGACTTGGGGGAATAGCTGATGTTGGGGTTTTGATAAGAACAAGCCTATCAACTGAGCTCAGCTCAAAATAGAAGCCGGTCAGGTTGTTCATGCTTATCCTACCCTTAGAAGGGTTGTGTAGTACGCTTTTCCCGCGGTTTTCGTGTAGAAGTCACACCACCCGATTAGCCGAATAGTACATTGCTGACCTGGCCCTTCAGCCAAAAACGAGTCAACCGATTCCATGATGCGGTGGAGCAAGGAACTGTATTCATTGATCTTGGAAAGCCACAGTTAACACCACTGACACAATGACTGGGTTTTTTCGTCCACCAGTGATGGCGAACCACAAGGACACCGGATGTCCATGCCACCCACCTACCAGCGTACCTTATTAGGTCAATCAGCTTTCAGTTACATGCTCCGACTAGCAGGTATAAATCGATCGATTCATCTGTGGGTAGTCCACTGATTCGATTGGTGATGAATCTAAACAGGAATGGAAGAGGTTTCACCAATATTTCTTCTATAGAAGTCCTTCATCTGAAAAGGTGATCGAAAACTCAGCTTTTTCAGACGACCCAAGAGTAGATAATGAAGGAACCTCCCGTGAAATCGGTAATCGACATAGTGAAAACTTGTCTTACAGATCGAATTCGTATCTCATCTATCCACGGTGTACCTACAGGTAAAAGGAAGAAAGCTTTCGCTGCGGAGTTATTTACTAGAAAATGCCAACTGGCCAGTTACGGACTATTGGACAGGGAAGCAAAACTCTCATTTGCATCTTATTTCCAAAAACTGAACATCCATCTTCTCTTGAACGCGTCTTCCTGAACTTTTCTGGATATCTATTGACTGTTGCTCAAATCCAAACAAATGCTACAAAGCGACTCCACAAATTCCGCAACAGATCTCCCTTTTCAAGAAGCGCAAAGCGAATTTACAAAAGGAAAACATATTACTCATATACCTCCCTCATCAGTAGTATCACCGTTACACAGGTAGGAAGCAAATACTCCAGTTCAAAGATTTTAGACCGGTGTGATTCTCTTTGGTGACATTTAAATACTCCGTGCACATCCGTCCCTTTCTGAGTGTCACGGTTTCTATTGTTGAGAAACAAAGTGAGTGAAGCCTTCTTCCTGTTGGATTTCTTGAACACGCAAAAGTCAGATGCCACAGCTTCATCGATTCACTCCAGCCCCAAGTTGTACTTGTTTCCTAAAACTAATTAACTGGCTAGTTAGTTTTCAGAAAACATCTGTTTTTCGATTTCTAATTTAATGAAGTCCATCGCTACTTACAGTGAACACCGGCTTGCGTCATCCTGATCAAACTGTGTTAATTTCGGCACGGCATATTTCGACGAGTTTTTAACTTAGATTTCTAGTCCTAATGAGACGGTTACTTTTAGGGAGAAACTGCCACTTCAAGCTGGGCTGATCCGGTCCTATGTATCCAGAATAATCCTCGAATACGGAACCTGTATTCCATCCCTGAAGTGGAAAACCTAAGCTCAGGTTAGCGAATACACACTCGCTTGCAAGCTAAATTGGTTTTTCGGGAGACTCACCTGGAACCTGAATCTCTTGGTTTTGATGTTTCCAGGCAACTGAATGTGCTGCACCAGGCTGCCTCATGTTTCAGTCGCTACGATATTCGAAATATCGCGATACACATATATTTTTGTAATACACTGCTCATAAGGTTGCTGAAAACCCCTCGACAGCTCAAGTTGCATGAGCGAAAAGCCAGGCATGAAGATGAACGCAAGCCAGCTACCAGTCGCCTATCAGGCCTACCGGACTACCGAGAGCGCGTGTTCCCTCAGACACCTTTTCGCTTGAACCTCATGGCTAACACGCCCCACCCTTGCCTAATGGATCAGCGCTCAATCTCCATCGGTGCTGTTAGTTATCCCTTTGTCGGACTTCCACAATGGGAGAGCAGCTGACATGACAAGCAGCGTCAGCCAGCGATAACTCATTAGGCCGAATTTTGACGAATTAACTGTCAATTCAGATCTCTAAGTATCTCCATCGTGTCCAGAACATTGGGTAACCGAGGGATTAAAGCTTGCTCCCTCTTAATCGCCAGTTTAACGTTTGTTTAATGTGTATCACATACCCTTCCTAACGGTTCACTGCCGAGCAGGTTGATGGAAACTCCCTGAAAGTCCAATATTGATTTGGAACTCACAAGGCGAGCGTGATCCAAATACTTCAACTATTATTTACCCTCGAGACAGCTTAGTGGTTAAGAAGCGAACTCCGTCGTGGTTCGTGGCTCCTGTCTGGGCTTGAGCAACTTGGTAGTAAAAAAATAAATCATTCAGCTGTGGCACCCTTGCGATGCCTAGCTACCACGTCACCAGAAGGAAGCACGAGAGCTGGGATACTGCCAGGTTGCCCATGCCTAGACAGCAGAAGTCGATAGGCAGAGGTCGGATTCGAATCGGTCAGTAAACTTGCGCTCTAACCATTGAGCTTTCTCGCCCTATCTCAGCCCTCGTGCTTCCTTTGGGTAGCGTGGCAGCTAGGCACCGATAGAATGTCACAGCTGAACACTTTTACTCTCATCTCAACCACAATTTGAGTTCATATTATATTTATAACTTAATTGCTGTTTCATGAAACTTATACTTTTTCACTCAAACACACGGATTGCTCCTGCATGCACCACACTCTGTCCAACAGGCTTCTCATTGCCATATCGCATTCAAAAGATGTTCCTGCATAACTTAGAACTGAATCATCTCGTGTCTGCCCGTTTAGGATTGGTTTCTCTCGTTGATCAGTTTTTGGCGGTCTCCTCTAATGCATCCACTGAAAGGCGAGGCGAAATCCCCAGCAATATAAACGAAATTCTACCTAACTACGACCCACCAACCGGCTGCCAATGAAATGCAGTATGAAGAATACCAATAAGGTTCCAATTTCCGTATTGCTTCTGCTCCCATTCAACACAGAACATTCGAGTTCCCAAGTACTCACTCAAGGAAACTCGATCTACTGGATTCACCATTAGCATCGAATGGTATGCATGAAACTCAAACGTGCATGCTTGGAGTTGCGCAACACACATTCGACTAGTTCATTGATCTGAGCGACAACTACCGTTTGGCTGTGCGATGCTTCCGGTTGTAATCACAGCGTTCCCTTTCTTGTTTATTTATCACCGACGAGATAATTTCAGTGCATTTGAGCGGTTTTTGCCCACAACAATGTTGTCCCAATCGCCAGATGCCTTACGGTAAAGGTTTCTTGGTTATAAACACCGAGTCGACTTCTTCCGAGTCGATTACTGCAAACTCTTTACGGGAATGTTGTACTGGGATCGCTGACCGGAGTGATAGGATTTCTTCTTCTTTTCTTCATTTGCACCTGTGTTATATCTGCTGATTCGCCAATCTGAGGTATCTGCCGCTGACCCGCTCCAGAGCCTAGTTGCCGAAAAAAGACTCACAGAAGGGAACGCAACAGCTATATTCCGAACACGCGAGTGCGAGAGAGTGAGTGCGTGCGAGCGCGAAAAGTACAACGTTCTCATTTATTGGAAGGACACTGTCTGAACTCCGTCCAATGCTGACGCACACGGTCTGGCTTTGGTACGAAGCTGTAACGCGCTGCATATTGCGGGGGCGTTGTCTGACCTTGATCAACAGTGACTCGCGCTATCTGGGTTTGATACAAGGCTGTGAGGCGCTGCATAGTGAGGGGGTGTTGTCTGTTTGGTCAACATCTAGCGTAGTTGAGAGTCTCGGTAAATTTCGGGCATTCAGTGGTTGCTTTCAGGAAGCTGACCCTCCTGATAACCTGAATGTTGAACATGAACGATGTTTAGCGTCAGAAACACAAAAATGAGGGGAGGGGGCTCCTGCTAACCAAAAGGCACGTGGGATGAAGCGTCAAAGTGTTCCTTGTACGGTGCAGCACCAAGAGAGGAAGCAGCCAAGTTCCAGCTGCGGAACGGATTGGCGCTGTAGAATGTACTTGTATGAATAACCTACACCATTTACTGTCCGCTCTGATTAGTTGTTTTATGCCAAGAACGCCAGCTGAAATTATCAGATTTGTCGGACGTGACAGGGACCGTAGCGACGCGGTGGAATGTAACACAATACCATGTTTCGCAAATTTACGGTTCAGATAGAAAACCATCGCATTGGTAAAAAACACAACTCTGAGACTGAACAAACTTTTTTCTGGAGATTTCGTCCTGTAAGTGAAGCCAATCTATGCTGAAAAGCCGAGAAGCACTGTACAGCTGATTCATCCTTATTGGGAATCATCAGCAGTGCGCATCTCACGAAACTCCGAAGAGTCTCGAACCCGCGACCTCCCGGCTAGTAGTTTGAACACTTAACCGTTCGGCCACGAGTGGCTTAAGTGTTAAGTTCAAGTGTTAAGTGTTAAGTGTTAAGTGTTCAAACTACTAGCCGGGAGGTCGCGGGTTCGAGACTCTTCGGAGTTTCGTGAGATGCGCACTGCTGATGATTCCCAATAAGGATGAATCAGCTGTACAGTGCTTCTCGGCTTTTCAGCATAGATTGGCTTCACTCACAGGACGAAATCTCCACAAAAATCCCAAATCTCCTCACACTACCAACACTGAACAAACTATTGCCGAAAGTCTGTCGCCTCTGGGAATAATCTCGATGTAGCTTGTGGAGGTGTTGCAGTTCCGAGTAATTCTTTATTTGCTTCGCCAAGAATCAATATCCAATTCTTGAAGAACCTCACATGCAGAAAAATCATTAGTGAAAGTACTTGGCCCGCATGTCCTCTGTGTGCTGTCTACGTTGTCAGTGCTTTGGTACTTCACCACAATCCTCCGAACACGCTATCGGCCGCACTCCGGCGGTAACTGGATTGAACCAAAGCGTAATGTAATGTAACCGCACAATCCATGGATCATCACTCTCTGTAACCGTCATTATGGTGCCGAGTGAATCAGGTTATCGTGGACGGTGGTCACTGTGACAATAGCTTCCACCCCCAATGAACGAGACCGTGAAGCACCCAACGGAGTATGACTACCACTGACACTTAGCCTACCTCGCTACAGTAGGCCTGTTACCCCCTGAGTTCAACAGAATGTGGGCACAACACCGCGTTCCCATACCCTCAATGACGCTGGACGCCATCATTCAATCTTTCAATTTTCGAATTGCCCAAACGAGACCACAGTTCCATATTTGGGTCACGTGTCTCATTGACTATCCACTACAAAGTGGAGAGGATGCTCAGGGCTAACGACGGTGCAGTGAGTGGCCTGGGAAGATTGATCACGTGTTATTTGAATATCACCCAGACATGTTTCCGTTCATGTGATCTCAATTCTCCTGCGCATATCACTTCCCCCTAAGTAACTGATGTTGCGTCCCAATCAATGGTTATAAAGTGGACGACCAAGCGGCGGTTCTACTGGGGTCCGCTGAGATAGTCGCCGCATAAGCTTGTCACTTGCGAAGTGTGATTAAAACGGCTGTAACGGCGTCTAAAAATTACCAAAAAGATAGGGGGCAACTCCGGGGACATTGAAGAAAATTGTTTCACGCTTACTTCCGAATATGTATACACACTAGCTAGAGTTGACTTAATATTGTTGTCTGTTGTATGCTGGTGAAGACCCGTGCATTCTCATGTGTCAGGTTGCCCGGGAAGTAAAAAACTTCATGATTTCAGCCCCGATCGCATGATACACACTGAGCTGGGCTGGTAACTACACTACACCGATTCTTTCATAGTTCCTCTCTTACTGATATCCGTCATTCTCTCTCTCTCTCTCTCTCTCTCTCTCTCTCCGCACACATCGTCTCTTCATCTCATTATATCTCGGATGATATACTAGGTAAATTACTCCTGGGAAAACTCGCGACAGTGTCCTGATCATGGATACTCCTGAAAGCCCATAATTTGTGCACTTTCCAAGGTGCACAGTGTTGTTGTCGTGTAGGACGGGAGATTGCACACAAGCGGAAAACAGTGGCATCCAACAAACGTAACCTTATCAGGGAATATGACGGTCGTTGCCTGAATCGCTTCACCACTTTTCGGTTTTGGCTTGTTTATCGATCAGTAGTCCGCGCCACCGATGCGTTCAACTAAGTGCGTGNTTGTCGTTGAGACGGGAGATTGCACACAAGCGGAAAACAGTGGCATCCAACAAACGTAACCTTATCAGGGAATATGACGGTCGTTGCCTGAATCGCTTCACCACTTTTCGGTTTTGGCTTGTTTATCGATCAGTAGTCCGCGCCACCGATGCGTTCAACTAAGTGCGTGCGTGCTTGCGTGCGTGTATGTGCGCATGGGCTTCATGTACGCGCGCCCGTGCTTACGTAGGTGCAGAACACTACCAGATCAATATCAGATTCCTGTTCGTAGGCGTTCGAACCTTCATGCGGTACACCTTCCGTTCGTAGTCTGTTTTTCCTCAGATGCTGAATACCTGTGCTGCACGGGCGGTGGGACGGGGGTAAGTAGGAAGCAAGAAGAAGCAATGTGGAACGCACTGCATGCTACGCGCATGTTTTGCCAGCCTATCGTCGTCACATAGCAGTGTGGGTAAGAACTGGGCGCAGCAATTCATCGATTGTTACAACACCTACCTTCGGATTAGCCAATCAGCAATGCTCTGCCCGGTTAGGCATACCCTTTAAATATCAACTTTAGGACCATCAGTCCAGTGTGGTGCAGTGCCTCTTCGTTCGTAACTTTCGTGATCGTGTTGGATTTGAACAGCCCACTTTTGGATTAAATCAATCTGTATTGTGTTCAACAACAGACTGTCCTTGGAGGTAAGTACTTCGACAAATATTGATAACGTAACACTGATTGTACCATCTTAAACTGAGCCTGAGAGTCCACCTCATAAGTGAGGTCAGAGATACTCTTTGTTTTCAGACGTCGTTTTCCCAGACGCTAGCCGCATAAATCCTATCTCTCTTTGACGCACTGCAGACAACTTCTGAGCCATGGAACCGAATGATCCAGATTTCAAGTACCTTGGCGTCGATCGCAAGGCACTGTTGAAGGAACTAGCCAACTTCGACTCCAAGAATGTCATCTGGGTCGAAGACGAAAAGGAAGGTTATATCCTGGCTGATATTGTGGAGACGAGTGGAGATACAATTACTGTCAAATTGAAGGATGGTGTGGTAAGTCAGAGTTGCACAGATATTTTTTGTCAAGGATTAACCTATGTTATATTCATAGAGTAATTTTATTCGAGATTTTAAGGAATGCACTTATTCCACCTCGTCGGAACCCTGACCAGAAATACGATTCTCCAGCTGTTCAGTGTAGGGTTCGTCAAGGTGAAAACTCTATCATTAAGCTTCAGTTAGTTGAAATTCCGAATTCATTCCTAAGGTAAACAGACATTTCTCCTGAGTTCACTGTTTACTGACAAAGTCTTGGGTCTTCTGACCCCGTTGATCTGTTTGTTAAGTAGTACCTTGGTAGCCTCCACTGCGTCCTTTGACCTTATGCTAGTTCAAGGGTTAGGATACAAGGTGAGAGTTGAAATCCAATATCAGTCTACTGATTGTTTCCGTTTGGGCCCACTTCGGGTGGCATGGCAAACTTTGGAGAATTTTCAATGGCTTTGCGGTTATCCAATGCTCCTCCCCCTACGCACCTATTTACCTGCTTCAGGAAAAGAAAGTCAAGAAGGATGATGCCCAACAGGTCAACCCTCCGAAATTCTTTTTAATCGAAGACATGGCCAACTTGACCTTCTTGAATGATGCCTCCGTCTTAGAGAACCTACGAGCCCGATACTACCGACAACTCATCTATGTAAGTCTTGGAGTCTGTGTTGCTTCTCAGACAGGGTCAAAGTCATTTATACATGCGTCACGATATACCCATGGACAGGTGCCTGATCAATGTTTTCGCACCGGCATTCTCTTGTGTTGTTTTCTCTTCCGTAGACCTATTCTGGACTGTTCTGCGTCGCCGTTAACCCGTACAAGCGGTTTCCAATCTACACGGCGCAAGTTGCATTGAAATACAAAGGCAAAAGACGATCTGAGATGCCTCCGCATATTTTCTCAATCTCAGACAATGCCTATCACAACATGTTGCAAGGTGAGTGTTCGAATTCAATCGTTTAAAACCGCAGCCGGTGCTTGGTGAAAGCTAGACCAACTCTGCTCCACTTTCTCCCTGTTTTTTTTCATTCTAGATCGTGAAAATCAGTCCATATTGATTACGTAAGTGATACTGTTGTATTCAGACCGAAACCAAGGTCAACTAAAAGTCTGTTTTCTCTGAGAAGCCTGGCTAATAACTGTTTCTCCATTGCTCCTATTACTTACCAGCGGAGAAAGCGGTGCCGGTAAAACGGAGAATACGAAAAAAGTCATCTCTTACTTTGCTATTGTTGCCGCCGCTCCCAAAAAGGATGATGATGAATCTAGCAAGAAGGTGAGCATAGAAACTTTCAATTCTGAAGTTCATGAATTCCCTCCGTTCTCTCTATTCACTCCACAAAACACAGAACATTGTGTCTAAGTCATCAGCTAGTTTCTATGCAAACATTATTTCCTGTGAAAAAGATGACTGCATTTTCTTCTGATGGACTTGAGTAGTAATCTATCCCTCTCTACTCTCCACAGGGAAGTTTGGAAGATCAGATCGTCCAGGCCAATCCTGTTCTTGAAGCCTACGGTAATGCCAAAACAACCAGGAACAACAATTCCTCCCGATTCGTAAGTTAATCGATGTGTTCACGTAATACACTTATTATACAGGGTAAATTCATTCGAATTCACTTTGGGACAACGGGAAAAATTGCTGGAGCCGATATTGAACATTGTAGGTCTTGCAATTTGTCATGCAAGTGTTCTAATCATCACTTCCATACTAGACCTGCTCGAGAAGTCCCGCGTCGTGTCTCAGATGAAAGGAGAACGAAATTATCACATTTTCTATCAGCTTCTGTCTGATTACGGGAAAAAATATCACGGTGAGTCGTGAATACAGGTTGGTCTTGGCCAAAATCATCCCATAACTGGAAGGGAAACTCATTGATGAATGGGTTTCAGGTCGTCTTGGTTAGTATTTCATTTCGATTCAAGATACATACAGTGGGTTTTAAAACCACACGCCCTGATAGCAATCACATAAATTAACGAAGCCTTTTACTAATGCTCATTTTTACGACTACTTCGCGTTCACAGACAAACTCCTGGTAGCTGCTGACCCCGGATTGTACTCGTTCATCAATCAAGGTGAACTCACAATTGATGGTGTGGATGACAGCGAAGAAATGCGCCTTTGCGATGTAAGTTTCCGACAGCAGGGATTCACATGACTTGTCACACCACGTTTGGCCACTGAGCACACGCCTAATGTCTGCTTTAATGGTTGGTATCTTTAGTACTTAACTCGGAACTGCATATCCTTGGTCTCATTATTTATCCACCTTATCTGACAACTACATAACTAATTCGCATTTCTTTTTTCGTTTAAATGAATCAGTCATTATTCCCCATACTTCCGTTTCACTTGGTTGAGGCCTATTTTTCACCCGCTGTCCAGAAGACTTAATTTGGAGCTACTGGTAACTATGAAGTAGTATGAATTAACTTGACAAATATTGTTGGTTGCCGCCTTTCAGGAAGCCTTCGAGGTTCTCGGTTTCTCAGAAGAGGAGAAAATGTCCCTCTACAAATGCACAACTTCAATCTGCAACTTGGGTGAAATGAAATTCAAACAGAGACCAAGAGAAGAACAGGCCGAAGCCGATGGCACCGCTGAATGCGAGAAAGTTGCTTTCCTGCTTGGTGTGAACGCTAAGGATTTGATGACCTCTTTCCTTAAGCCGAAAGTCAAGGTCGGGACGGAGTTTGTCACCAAAGGGCAGAACTTGAATCAGGTGAGTTTTATTATGATACCAGAACCGTTTTAGGGTGCATCAGCCCGTAACCCCTTGACAGTGTCATTCTTTGTCGTTCTGACTACCGGTCTATCGTGTTTGAACCTGTAGGTCACGTATGCCGTCAGTGCCTTGGCCAAGTCTCTGTACAATCGCATGTTCGGCTGGTTGGTTGCCCGTGTCAACAAGACCCTAGACACCAAAGTAAAGCGCCAATTCTTCATTGGTGTGCTGGATATCGCCGGCTTTGAGATTTTCGACGTGAGTCTCTTATTCATTTTCGACTTTGAGTTTATCGTGTTTCCCACCCTAACTACTTAATTATAACGGCAGCATGATGTACAGCTCCATGACTGTTATTTACTCACAACCATCACCGATTTTTATTGATTTTTGTTTAGGAAAACGGCTTTGAACAAATTTGCATCAACTATACCAACGAACGTTTGCAACAGTTCTTCAACCACCACATGTTTGTGCTGGAACAGGAAGAGTACAAGCGCGAGAAAATTCAGTGGACATTCATCGATTTTGGCATGGATTTGCAAGCTTGTATCGATCTGATTGAAAAGGTGGGTTATGCTTTTCATCTTGTTTAGAGTTATCTTTGGGATCCCAATGTTAGGGGACTATTCGTATCTGACAGAAAAGGCCTAGGTCTTATTCATTCTCTTTTATTCCAGCCTATGGGTATCCTGTCCATCCTGGAAGAAGAGTGCATCGTGCCCAAGGCTACTGACCAGACATTCTTGTCCAAATTATACGACAACCATCTCGGAAAGAGTCCAAACTTCACCAAGCCCAAACCACCAAAAGCCGGTCAGAAGGAAGCACATTTCGAGCTTCACCACTACGCCGGATCTGTAAGTTCACTTTCATTCAAACCGATGTATTTTAATCTCCGTCGTTAGACGTTAGACCTCAAGTTGAATCTAACAGTTACTTTGGTGATTCATACCCGTAACCTCTTGTTCTTCCACAAGGTACCCTACACCATCACTGGCTGGTTGGAAAAGAACAAAGATCCGCTGAACGACACTGTGGTGAACTTGCTCGGAGGCAGCAAAGATGCACTCGTGTCGCAACTGTTTGTTCCAGTAGTTGGTACGTTGTTTTTAAACCTAAATGCCAGTGAAAAATGCCCCTTTACGTTATATTCACTTCATTTTTGAATCTTAATTGCTTTGCACCACATAGTAAGGCCTCCAGTTGCAGCGATTGACTCTGAAGTTAAAACGACTGAGATGTGAACCGGAAACTACTGAACATAGACCTCATACAATGGGATTATTCCTGCATCATTTGTTCCACTTTTTCCCAACTGTAGCTGTTCTGCTGGTATACGTGATGGCTTTGATGCGCCAAAAACATCGGCATCTATGTTCTTTACTCAGTATTCAACCGCTTTCTATCATAAGTCCAGAGCTATATGTGGTCATATGCCTGACCTAGCGGAGCCCATTGATAACTGGCGAACCTTCCTAAAGTTGAACTGAGTGCTTCTCCTGTATACCAGCGCGCATTTGTCGCGTCTAGTTTTAAAGGCTAAAGATATTCCATACAACTTCACCATTAAAATCAGTGGTCACTTTTTCCACCCTCACGAGTGTGTCAACTGTGTCTTAGGTCTGAAACACAAAAGTGGACATTTACTGTCCCAATTCCTAAGACTTAGACAACTTCATCAGCATGGGAAGAATGCGTGACATCAACGAGGGAGTCTCGCTCCCTTCCCAGCTTCCCACCTTTATCGATGAATGAAGATATCTACCATATTTCAAGATCAAAACTCTCAGCCAGTTTGAATGTGCCAGTGCAGGGGGTACAAACAGAAATCCACCACTTTGTTTGCTGTTTTTTTGCGATTCATTCTGCCGATACAGATGAACTGGACTGCACCAAGCGAACAGGATGTTTTGCGGAACAACTACCCTTTGCACACACGCGCGTTGCTGCATGATATGAACTACAGCAGATGCATTGTTCAATCCTAATAAGGGAGTGGTAAAACTTCCGGAAGTGAGAGAGTACTAATCAGAGCTTTCTGAACTTGCATTCCCCATCTAGATAAATTTCTTCACATACTGGAATCAGGTTTCAAAGAAACTAGGTCATAGACTGAACGCATTCATTTGCAAACAATGGGTCTCATCAGAGTCCCACCCTACCTAATGGCTGGCCAATTTGGCGAAATCTGTCGCGCACATGTCAGACGGTTTTTAGCAACCACGAAAGTAGTATGTTTAGCCACAATTCTAGGACTTATGAATGTCCGCTTCTGTTTTCGACAAATCAATTTGATCGGAGAGTTTTCAGCAACCTTATGAGTAGTTTTCATTCCTGTTCGTTTGTTAACAATACCACTAACACTGTTATTGCCTCCACCAGCTGAATCGGGCAAAAAGACCAAGGGTGGCTCTTTCTTGACGGTGTCGTTCATGCACAGGGTAATTTGATCATAAGATGCGTTTGAATGAGCAGATCATCGCGCCCAAACACACACGCGCGTGCACACTCTGAGCTTCGTGCGGCATTCTCATTTGTTTTGTGTCTGTCTGGTTATGCGTGCGCTGCACCGGTTGATTGACCCTCAGTTATTACTACTAAACGACCGCTCGTTCTGGTCACGCTGATGTGTCTTCATACTGTGAAACTTCATCGCATGCATGGCTGACAATAAAGGCTTTGTTTACACTTCTTCCAGCTGTCCAGCCACATTTGCGTTAGGGCGATAATATCTTTCAGAAACCATACACATAAGGTCAAACAGTCCACGTTTTCATCTTGAGAAACCCATCACAGTGGTGTTGTTTTTCGTGTAATTTTGACGACTAATCCGTCTGCTTCTGCCTCTTTCACACTTGTTTCTTGTTATAAAGACGAAAAAGGTGGACGCAAAAAGGGCGGCTCTATGCAGACCATCTCATCCGTGCACAGGGTATACCAAAGTTTGGATGGTTGTAGCCGCCTAGAGTAGTTAGCACTAGTTGCTAGACTAGTTTGTAGTGATTGTGCTTCGTTTTCTTTTCCTCCCGGGGTTTGTGTGTTGCTTGCATTTTGGAAAAACATGTGCGTGTCTTGCTGATTTTTTTGGGGGTAGATTTTTCGCACGGTAGCAAGATTTACCGGTTTAGTACTGAACTAAGATCTAGTAGACAAAGTAACTGGTAGTGTGATGTATGTAGTTACCGGGGAGCTTAAGGGCAGTGTTAAAACACTGAATAACTGTTGACAGGTAGGTAGTTCTACCTAGACACCATAATATTTCTGTACTGCACTCGGAATACTTGTGTGTCATCGCAGCCCACTATACATTGCTACGTTCTTCTGGATATTGCATGGCACACTGCATATTGTGTAAACTATATGTCAGCATGCAGCCCGCTTGACGACAATCAGATTTCCAAAGCATAACACGTAGTTTTTGTCAATTAGGAACGTGAATGTTCAACAAACTGCTCAATATGCTCACCTTTTCATTGGTCCGAATAGGAATCATTGAATAAACTGATGAAGAACTTGCATAGCACCAGCCCACATTTCATTCGTTGCATTGTGCCAAACGAATTCAAACAACCTGGTAAGTGCATCCTCCGAGATGACCATTCTATCTTCACCTCTGTTCTACCCTCCCACCATTTTCCAGACCTGAATGAAATTTTGTTCGCATTCCTTCTATTCAGGTGTTGTCGATGCTCACTTGGTGTTGCATCAGCTCCACTGTAACGGTGTATTGGAAGGTATCCGTATTTGCCGGAAAGGCTTCCCAAACAGAATGATCTATTCGGAATTCAAACAACGGTGAGTAGGTTGTGCCTGATATTCCGAGTACCTTCAAACCTAATCCACTGAGGTAGGCCACAAACTATTCCAGACAAGTTTTGCCGAACTCGTTCACTCCGCAGAATATAACTTGCATATCTTACTAATTCTTACCACGACAGATACTCCATCCTCGCTCCAAATGTGATTCCCGAAGGCTTCGTGGATGGGCGACAAGTGACTGAGAAAATATTGGAAGCCACAAACTTGGACAAGTCGCTTTATCAATGCGGCAACACGAAAGTTTTCTTCAAAGCCGGAACATTGGCCAGTCTGGAAGATATGCGTGATGAGAAGTTGAATGTGATCATTGCGTTGTTCCAGGCCGAAATTCGTGGTTACCTAATGAGGAAACAGTACAAGAAGCTGCAAGATCAACGGTGAGTGCGGCATATGCCGTAGGCCTTCTTGATCTGTCGCCGCGGCGCAACGAGGCGTGGTGGTAGCTGGCATTTATAACACTATTTACTCATCAATTAAGTAGTATAAATTTAAAGTCATCTACAATCTCCCCTTTGACCTCTAGAGTTGCATTGACCCTGATGCAGCGCAACATCCGTAAATATCTGATGCTCCGTAATTGGCCATGGTGGCGTCTGTATGCAAAGGTCAAGCCGATGTTGAATGTTGCTCGACAGGAAGAGGAAATGAAGAAGGCAGCTGAGGAACTGGCCAAACTCAAGGAAGAATTCGAGAAACTGGAGAAGCTCAAGAAGGAATTGGAGGAACAGAATGTGACAGTGCTACAGCAAAAGAATGACCTATTTCTGCAGCTCCAGACAGAACAGGACAGCTTGGCTGAGGCCGAAGAGAAGATCTCCAACTTGGTCCTTCAAAGAGGTGACTTGGAAACCAGAATCAAAGAACTGGAAGAGCGACTTGCTGATGAAGAGGATGCTAACAGTAACCTGAATGAGATGAAAAAGAAGCTTAATGCTGAAATCGATGAACTGAAGAAAGATGTGGAAGATCTGGAATCCTCTTTGCAGAAAGCGGAGCAAGAGAAGCAGACTAAGGACAACCAAATCCGTACACTTCAAGGTGAAATCGCCCAACAGGATGAACAGATCACAAAGCTAAACAAGGACAAAAAAGCCCTGGAGGAACAGAATAAACGAACTCAAGAAGCCCTCCAAGCGGAAGAAGACAAAGTGAACCATCTGAACAAACTGAAGGCCAAGCTGGAATCAACCTTAGATGAGGTAGGATATGGTGGATATTCATGATTTCCGTTCAAAACTTACCTAAGAGAAAGTCCCCTTCACTTTTCAGTCCAAACAAGATTTTATTGACTTAAGGCTGTCTTTGTATGGACCAAGAGGTTCCAGGTGTTCGAGGTATTTTACGATGACGCAGCTGAAGTTACATAAATTTTGAGATAAAAGTATACCTACACGTCCCTTCTCCCACATTCAGATGGAAGAAAACTTAGCTCGTGAACAAAAGGTCCGAGCCGATGTGGAAAAAGCCAAACGAAAACTCGAGGGCGACTTAAAGGCTACCCAAGAGACTGTGGACGATTTGGAGCGTGTGAAGCGTGACTTGGAGGAGCAGCTGCGACGAAGGGAAGTCGAAATCGGCGGTCTGAACAGTAAGTTCGAGGATGAACAGAGCATCGTCGCTCAGTTACAGCGAAAGATCAAAGAATTACAAACCCGAATCCAAGAGTTGGAAGAAGATCTTGAAGCCGAACGTGCTGCTCGATCAAAGGCAGAAAAAGCCCGACAGCAGGCAAGTCACGTTTTTTTTCCTGGCACTGAGCGTAAAACTAAGAGGCTCATCACTAAAAGCGTTTGCCTGACTCCACATACTCATCAATAGAATTATTCATATTTTACTTCCTAGGTCGAGGCAGAACTTGAAGAGGTGGTCGAACGTTTGGAGGAACAAGATGGTGTCAACGCCCAACAAGTTGATCTGACCAAGAAGCGTGAGAGCGAACTGATGAAACTCAAGCGAGATTTGGAAGATGCTCGTGCACAGAATGAACAAGCTATTGCCGCGATGCGCAAGAAACAAAATGACTCTGTCAATGAAATGGCCGATCAACTGGACCAGCTGAACAAGGCCAAAGCAAAGTAAGATTTTCCATGTTGTCTCCAGTGCGGACATATTGACCTCATTTAAACAAAAATGGCATAGTTTTCTCCCAACAATCTAACCCAACTCCAAACCGCTTACGCCGTATCATTTACTCTCTCCTAAAGGGCTGAGAAGGAACGTAATCAGTTCAAGGCCGAAGTTGACGATCTCCACTCTCAGTTGGAGAGCCTGTCCAAAGCGAAGGTAAGTTTAGTGTCTACGTTTGGTAGGACCTGCTTGACACAGTTTCCGCTTGACGCTTAAATTCTCTCATAATGTCTTGCTCCAGATGAACGCAGAGAAGAACACCAAGGGTCTGGAAACACAGATCCAAGAACTCCATGCGAAACTTGATGAGACAACCAACCAACTGAGTGAACAGGCCTCTGGTAAGGCACGAAACAGTCAGGAAAATGCAGAGCTCCAGAGACAACTTGAGGAGGCTGAATCTCAACTGAGCCAGCTTTCCAAAGTGAAACAGCAACTGAGCGCCCAACTGGAGGAAGCTCGACATAGTCTGGAGGAAGAAAGCCGAGTAGGTTTCCATCTACCATTTATGTTAACATGAGTGATAAATATACCGACCTTCAAGCATGAACTCCTTTGACCAACCCCTTTTGACAATCGCTTTGAGACACTGATTGAAAGTGGTGCCGGATGATAAGTGGTAATGATGGAATGTTGAGAACCTAGACCCGTTGGAATGAAATCACAAAATCTCCTTCCCCTTTCCGCTCACAGATGAAAGCCAAACTGAATTCGGAGGTTCGCAATCTCACCAGCGATTTGGATTCCCTGCGAGAATCACTGGAAGAGGAACAATCTGGAAAGGCCGATCTGCAACGTCAGTTGCAGAAGATGCAGGGAGAACTTCAGCAGCTGCGTAGCCGCGGTGGTGGTGGCGATGTCCGTTCAGAGGAAATGGAGGAATTGAAACGACGCTTGAATGGCAAAATCCAAGAGTTGGAGGCCGAATGCGAATCGGCCAAATCCAAGTGTGGTCAACTTGAGAAGACGAAGGCCCGTCTCCAGGGTGAACTGGAAGATTTGATGGTTGATGTTGAGCGAGCGAACGGCATGGCTAGTCAACTTGAACGTAAGCAAGCCAACTTCAATAGAACACTGGCCGAATGGCAGAAGAAATTCGCTGATTCTCAGGTGAGTGCTCGTGATCAGGCAACCTTCCTGCTATTCAATCCAGCCTTAAATTTCCCCTACTTTATTACTAATTTCGGTGTTTTTTTTGTGTAGGCCGAGCTCGAAAACTCTCAGCGTGACGCCCGTAATCAGTCAACTGAGATGTTCCGGTTGAAGGCTCAGTTGGAAGAAGCTCATGAACAAATTGAAGCTGTTCGCCGAGAAAACAAGAATCTCAGTGGTAAGTTCAATGGATTTTGCCTACACTATTATACTATACTATACTATACTATACCAACCAAGTGGGAGAGCGTATGTGATTCATTATTCCCTTCCGTTTCCCACACAGATGAGATTCACGATCTAACCGAGCAACTGGGAGAAGGAGGCCGCTCCGTGCATGAAATCGACAAGGCCCGACGACGATTGGAGATGGAAAAAGAGGAATTGCAGGCTGCTTTGGAAGAAGCCGAAGGTGCTTTGGAACAAGAGGAAGCTAAATTGCAACGAGCCCAGCTGGAAATGAGTCAGGTAAGAAAAGCACCAACTAATTTGAGTTTTACTTTAAACACCTTTCGCATCGATCACTGCATGCGTCCTAATCAACTCTTCCTCTTCTAGGTTCGTCAAGAGATTGACAGACGCCTAGCCGAAAAAGAGGAAGAATTCGAAGCCACGAGAAAAAATCACCAACGCGCTATGGAGTCTCAACAAGCCAGCCTTGAGGCCGAAGCCAAAGGTAAGGCTGAAGCTCTAAGGATAAAGAAAAAATTGGAACAAGACATTAACGAACTGGAAGTCAGTCTGGACGCAGCCAACCGAAACCGCGCAGAACAAGAGAAGAACGTGAAAAAGTTGCAACAACAAGTTCGTGAAGTACAAGGTCAGCTTGAAGATGAACAACGTCAACGAGATGACATACGTGAACAATTCCAGGCCGCCGAACGCCGTGCGAACATGATGTCCGGTGAAATTGAAGAGCTTCGTACCGCTTTGGAACAAGCTGAACGTGGTCGAAAGATGGCCGAGGCCGAACGTGCTGAAGCTGCCGATCGCGCAACAGAGCTGTCAACACAAGCCGCCTCGCTCGCTGCTCAAAAACGCAAGCTGGAAGCTGACTTGGCCGCCATGCAGGTACGTTTCCACTCCTAGCCACTCGCCTCACCAAGTGTACACGCGTGCGCAAAGCATGTTCAGTTCCCAACCACCTCTTTGTATTCTCTTACTCCATTCACCAGGCTGACTTGGAAGAAGCGGCGAATGAAGCTAAGCAAGCAGATGAGCGTGCCAAGAAGGCAATGGCTGATAGTTCCAGAGTGTTTGAGGAGATCCGACAGGAACAGGAGCATACACAACATGTTGAGAAGGCCAGGAAACAGCTGGAGCTACAGGTTCGTCTAATTTTCGATCATACATGCAACCCACACACAGTAATAACTTCACCTAACACACATTGCTATTTTGTGAACTGGTATAGGTGAAAGAGATGCAAGCCCGCCTAGAGGACACCGAGTCTGGAGCGGCAAAGAATGGTCGCAAAGCAGTCGGAAAACTAGAACAACGCGTACGCGAATTGGAAACCGAACTGGAAGCCGAACAACGACGTCATGGCGAGACACTGAAAAATCTACGGAAAGTTGATCGACGAATGAAGGAAATCAGCATGCAGGTAGGTTTGCCAAGTTATCTGGAAGCTTCGCAGAAACGCCTTTATCTGATCTGAGAATTTTTTCGAGAGAATGGTAGCATAATTAATCGGCGTATAGCCATCCAAGAACTTGCAGAACTCAATAACCCATTGGTTGTTAGCCCATTCCTTCACGAGCGTACTCTTCTTCAACCTGCAGAGCGAAGAAGACAAAAAGAATCACGAACGTATGCAAGAATTGGTTGAGAAGCTCCAAGGCAAGATCAAGACTTACAAGCGCCAAGTTGAGGAGGCCGAGGAAATCGCCGCGATCAATTTGGCCAAGTATCGTAAAATCCAGCACGAAATCGAGGATGCTGAGGAGCGTGCGGACCAAGCGGAACAGGCACTGCAGAAACTTCGAGCCAAGAACCGATCTTCTGTGTCTGCAGCCAGAGGCGTCAGCGCTGCACCAGCAGGAGCCGGTCCTGCGGTAAGTTGTGTAACAACCTATGGTATGGGGCAGCCCACACAAGTAGATGCGTCTCACGGATTTTCTGGATCTCATTTTCGTCCAATTGACCTTAATTGTCCCCTCATCCTCTTTCAGAATCGAGCTCGCAAGCCGGCAGCAAGTATGGCGCCTGAGGAAGAATAGGGTATGTTGAATCTGTCCTAGTTTGTCACAACTCTGAATTTCAACCGTCCTTAACCTTAACTTGTTTTCCGTCTGTTGCGTTTGCAGGTCACCAACGCGAACTAAACTTCCAACCCAAGTGATGCGGTCTCTACCATTCTACGACATCCGATCCGCAACCCCGAAATCTGACCTCACACTTTCCCCACTGAACCTTTCACACGTATGCTCCCCCTCTCCCCACCCCAAACACACACGCACCGGATCCGCACCCCTACTCACATACAACCATGGACGTCGCACTCCCTTCTTTTCTTTTGTCGGTTAGTCTACATCTAGTTCCGATTTCGTGTTGCAAAAACAGCGGTAGAAGAGGCACTATGAAGCGAGCAGTGTACAAGAGTGTACAATTCTTAAAGCGGTGTGTGGTGGTACTGGTGGTGATGAAGCGCTCATTGTTCTACGTACTGAATTGGCTGTTCGGTAGTAGTATAATTTGTATGTGAAAATTTAGACGTATCCTATCACGTCTCTGGGATCCAGTGCACCATTGGGTGCACAGACCCACAGGAGCCTATTTGGTGCATTTTCGTTTTGACTAGTTTCGATTTTTGCACGCACAAAAGTAATTGAGCACGTTTTGTCCACCTGATACCCACCTTCCCTGTCTCTCTGCC
>NW_008751977.1:583150-584409 GCF_000715545.1 Opisthorchis viverrini | reverse complement strand
GTGTGATTTAGTATGAACGCCCCGCTACTCCGCCTCTTTCTGCACTAGTGCAGACATCCGAGGCTGCCTGTGAGTCCCTCGTGCCTGACACAATGGTAACCGAGGACTGAATTTCGCAGGCCGTAACAAACACTACATTCCAGGACAAACTGTTTTCGGGTGCATTTGGGTGCATACATTTGCGTTACTGATTGGCTACAATGAAGTCGCTGCCGGATTGATGAACAGTTGATGTAGAATTCTTCAGCTTCGAAAACCGAGAAAAACGCTAATAGCCACCAATACGACCCTATGACTTATCGTAGTGTTCATTTTTCGCCGTTCTTGTTTATCGGTGGAGGTGTTCTCAGTTTTCTGTTTATTGCAGGACACGAGTGATTCCACTTGTCTATGCGTGCGCATTATAATAGACCGTGAAAATTGACTTGTTGAGAATGCGCAAATCCACTCGGTTTAGCATTTCCCCTGAATTCCTACGAAGTTAATTTTCTCCGGTTCTTGCTCCACGGAGGTTGAATGGGGGTAAATGTTTCTTCGCCCCTATTTACTCTGAGGAACCCCCGTTAGCTCCCTTTGACAGCGGAGTTCTATGTGACTAGTAGGTAAGTGTGTTCATTTTGGACGGCAGAAGACTGACACGAAATTAGAAGGGAGTGTCAATGAAGCCTTTTCATAAGAAGGAAGTCGAGAACTATCCACACAACTATCACTCTGTATACCGTAGCGCCATTCTTATCCAAGGTGCTGGAGAAAGTCGTCAATGAGGATATCAAGACCCACCTGCGGGCAGGGTATGTTTCGATCTGAGAAGCACGGATTTATGAAAGGGCGTCCATGCGTCACTGACACGTTCATCATCAGCGTGTCCTTCGCTGAGGCGCGGGAACACCCACAATCTACGGATGGGCAGTTTTTTTTCGGTATTTAACTTCTTCGAACAGGTCGGTCATGCATGCCTGCTACGCTGGCTCCAAACGTATAGATCCATGGGTATCTCAGCTATGCTGCCGACTTGTGTGAATAACGAGAGGCAACGCATAGGTAGGTCACCGTGTCATCATCACCATCATTATCATCAACTGCAGCACGATATCGGTGTAAAATGCTGATGCTTCGTTGCCGTACAACCACGATTTGTTTGAAAGCCTCATTGTGCAGAAAAGAATAAAGGTGAACGGGGAAGGGACTTAGTGCCAGCTTACTACAATCATCTCATGTTGCATACATCTCGAAACACCCGTTTAGGCAATCTGGATAGA
>NW_008751977.1:579622-580562 GCF_000715545.1 Opisthorchis viverrini | reverse complement strand
TCTAACCCGTCCTTTTTCGGGGGAAGGCAGCATCGCTGCTTCCATAAATATGGACATGCTGGTCCCCTGGGGGAAACACCTTACTGCCTTCACACTCCTGTCGCAGGGGACAGTACGACTTTACCGCCAGACCGCCTCGTACCACGATTACTCCTAGTGCGGGGTCTCGCTGCTCTTGATCTGGCTGCTCCCCTTTGGCCTTCCTGGCATGGTTGTACCTTGTGGAACCAAGTTCCAGCCAGTGTAGCTAGCGAGATCATTGCAGCACTCACGCCTGGCCACCACGTCAAGGTGGCAGCTTTAGGTTGGGTTCAGCGCTTCCAACCAGACGCAGTGGGGATCACGCAGCCCCTATCCTGGGAGGCGCGTAGAACCGACAGCACTCAAACGTTTTGTAATCTCTTTCATACTCCTCTGGTTAATGGTTGGCCACCCCTCTCCTATTCCTCCACTCTTTATTGGGCACGAAAAGCAGGATTCTCTTCGGCAAACCATGGTTTGGCATGCGCAGTACATAGCAAACGCAACCCGCGCCTTGCGGATTCGTGCATTGACCTCACCTGGCACACTGCAATCGTAATTAATACAACGTCCAATGTACGTGAAACGCTCCACAACTTCGAGTGTCTCCCCTGGATTGTAAGTGGCGTGTTCAGTGACTGCGTGTCCATGAGGATGACCTTACACTTTGTGGGTGCAAAGTGCATACCAAAACAGGGGGATTACTCTGGTCACTTCATTGAAAAACACCTATGCCTTCTCCTCTTGGAAGACGAGAACGGTATCATCTGTATATTCCAGGTCGACAAGGTTTTCGTCACATCATCATCATTACCAGCCCTCGCTTTTCAGCTGCTCTTGTCTAGACTTGGGTGTCGTTGTAGTAGCTGAGCCCCCAGGTTTCATTTGGTTGATATAGCAGCTAGGAGCTGACAGGGTG
>NW_008751977.1:558149-578801 GCF_000715545.1 Opisthorchis viverrini | reverse complement strand
CGCAGTGGGGATCACGCAGCCCCTATCCTGGGAGGCGCGTAGAACCGACAGCACTCAAACGTTTTGTAATCTCTTTCATACTCCTCTGGTTAATGGTTGGCCACCCCTCTCCTATTCCTCCACTCTTTATTGGGCACGAAAAGCAGGATTCTCTTCGGCAAACCATGGTTTGGCATGCGCAGTACATAGCAAACGCAACCCGCGCCTTGCGGATTCGTGCATTGACCTCACCTGGCACACTGCAATCGTAATTAATACAACGTCCAATGTACGTGAAACGCTCCACAACTTCGAGTGTCTCCCCTGGATTGTAAGTGGCGTGTTCAGTGACTGCGTGTCCATGAGGATGACCTTACACTTTGTGGGTGCAAAGTGCATACCAAAACAGGGGGATTACTCTGGTCACTTCATTGAAAAACACCTATGCCTTCTCCTCTTGGAAGACGAGAACGGTATCATCTGTATATTCCAGGTCGACAAGGTTTTCGTCACATCATCATCATTACCAGCCCTCGCTTTTCAGCTGCTCTTGTCTAGACTTGGGTGTCGTTGTAGTAGCTGAGCCCCCAGGTTTCATTTGGTTGATATAGCAGCTAGGAGCTGACAGGGTGTTATAGCTAAACCATTTAAGATAGTGTCTGTAGCCTCTTTGCGCCCATCTTGAAAGAAAGCCACTCAGGCAACCTGTACGAGTTAATAACGGTGCCCATCTTCAACAAGGTTAGTTACATTGAAAATACTAATCACAGAAGCATCAAATTGACCTCCTTTGTAACTGTGCTGATTCTCCGTCTTACGACGGCACGCGAACTTCTGACCCGTGAGTATCAAGCGAGGTTTCGACAGGTAGATGCCGCATTGACCACATCTTCACAGTCCGTCTGTTGTCAGAGCAACGCCTTATTTGCAGGTGATATTTTTCGTGTGCTTTGACTTCAAGGGTGCGTTCGAGTCTGTTGACTGGTTTATGTTCTTAATCACACTTACTCAACAGAGGATGCTCCCGGATTTTGTGATCATAACCCGGTCCTCATATTCACATATTCCGGGGCGTGTGACAGTCTGCCATCTGGAAGGTCAGATTCGCGAAAGTCAAGCTTAGTTCCACTCTGACCGGGATCGAATCGATCACGTCTTCACCTTGCGGCAAGCTTTAGGACTGCCACCTCTCCGACGACAAATAATAATGATATTTGCGGGTCTCAAATCTGATTTTTACTACGTTCGTCCCCATGAACTGTGGCATTGTCCGGCGATAAAGGGTGTTCTCTCTAAATTAGTCTTTTAATAAGGTTTCATATGCGTCCTTTCATGGATGTGTACGTATCTACGGTCAGTCCTCCCTGAGTTTGTCCCATCCAGTAAAGTCGGGCAAGGATATTCTCCGCCCTTTCTCTTGAGCATCTTAGTCGAAATGCTGACTGAATTTCCACCTGCTCATCGGGTATCGAAATAGTGTGGGCTCGTTCGATCACGGACATTGAGTGCGTCAACAATTTAACTGTTCTTGGGTCAGACCCTTTGAAAATGTAAGTTATTTTAAATAAACCAAGCAGTTCCGCAGCACAGTTAGTATGCGCTTCACAGCTGTAAAGTGCTACAGCGAGATTGGGTGGGTTTAAACCCAAACCTCATGTTTGCAGGTTAACCAAATGACATTGCGGATAAGTTCGTTACCTGGACAGCTGCATAAATTCCGATGGTCCAATGAAAGGGAAGACAAGGGTAGTGTTTTCTAACCTCCATTTGTGGCGCCGAACTGACAGCTTCACTGTCAAGGGTAGAGTGTACAATGCTGCGCGGAGACGTGAATGCTGCTGCTGCATGCCGGAGACCTTCGAAATCCGTCTTTACATGACCATAGATGCCTCTGAGACAACCGGGGAGAGTCCGTGATAGAGTCCATTTTCTCAAAAGGAGCTCGTAGTGAGTGCGGTAGGTACAGGGGGATCAGCTTGATGCCGGTCGTAACCATGTGCTTGGCGTCACTTTTTCGTCGCTTTCAGGTGGCTCGTAAAACATTGACTCTAGGGCAGCAAGTGAGGTTTCTGTCTGGTGGATGTATTCGACAAAATCTTCACATTCCGTCAGGTGGTAGGACATCAGTGTTGAACACTGGTGTTATGCTGTCGATGATGATGATGACGGTGGTGGTGGTGGTAAGTGCCCCCGAAGCATTGTGCGATTATGGTGGGAACGCTAGATCAGCAATGTTGGAGTACGTCAGGTCGTTTTGGGGAAAGTTCATTCTCCGATGTATCAGCTGGTTACGCTCCACAATTTACACTGCTTACGCCATAGGCTTCATATATCGGAGGACCATTTGCCTCGTTAATCCCTCTGCGTCTAATCTTGTGTTGGATGAAGACGACTTAGGGACAGTCAGTTCACGACCTGATGAAGTAACATGAATGCATTTATCACTCAATTTAGTGGTGTTGGTAAATGTCGTGTTCCCGGATGGTTATCACGGGACGAGACAAACCACTGGTTAGTTACCCTGACAGATATGGCTGTGTCCTTAATGACGAAGCCAAAGCAACTGGAAACACTGCATCTGGATGCACAGATTGTGAGCTGAAAGACTGAACCGAACTGAAGTTAACGCTATCCGCGCAGATGCTCCTTTTCACCTGACGTCAGGCAGTTCGTCGAGTTTTATCCTATTGTCGATCGANGTCAGGCAGTTCGTCGAGTTTTATCCTATTGTCGACCAGCAAGAATATATGTCCGAGCTTCTGGAGATCCGGTACTTAGATGTCGTTTGTTCTGGCGTCCCATAAGAAGAGCGCCAGGAATCTTGCAGTGTTGCGGACAGCACTTTAGTAGGAGTCAGTATCAGGAGATGCGCTGTTCCGGAAGGACTTCGGTTGATCGTTTTGTTTCACATTAGGATCTGAGAGCCTTGCAAAAGCAGGAAGAGGTGTGTGCATTATGTTCGCCCCCGAAAAACGTAGAGGAGCAGCAACGGACGAGTGCACGGTCAGTCTCCACATTGGTGTTCCGCAACGAACGACAATCAGTAGTTGATCTTCGCCACTATAACTAGTGGCGATGTGGTCTGTCTGTGTTTGGGTTTGGATCGAATGTCGAATGCGCCATGTAGCCAAGGAGCTTCGGTTGTTTCAGGAGTTGGTAGTGCACAGAAGTAGCCCGTGTTTAGTACATAACTGCAATACGCGTTCACCATTGTCCGTCCATCTCGATTCCAGTCTATAAGGAGCACTCAACTGAGCCTTGGCAGCTTTAAGTCTACGTACTTCCACATTCATATCTCCGGCAATCGCAACGATATCCGAGCTCTTAGCCGGCCGTTACTGAGTATCCACAGTGACTAAAAACTTTCTTTGAGAGTAACAAAGCTACAGTCTGTTGGGGCGTAAAAAATACACTGAACAGACAGTGATTATTGGTGTGTTTACGGAATGCTGTTGCTAACAGTAAACTTGCTAATTGGTAAGCAGAGCCAATTTGCATCATCAGTAGGAGTGGCAGAATACTGGCCTGGTAAAGTTTTAGGGTTCACGATTCTACCAATTTTGTAGTCAGTGAGTCTGGGGTAGCTCTTTGGTCATCTACCAAATCCTAGTAACTCCTAGTGCTGACGCCTAGATGTGTCTATTTGGCTTTTGTTCGAAGGTGCTGGCATCTTCATTCCTGTGATGAAATCAGGTGATGTGACGGTTCAAAAGTGGTCTCAGAGGCTGATTACTATGGGAGAGTTTCATATCATAGGTAATTTCGTTTTTCATCCAGCCCGTGGAGCTTCACTAAAATTCTACATCAGCTTCCTGTTGGACAAAGTTCGAGGCCTCGTTTAATCATCGTTGAATAGGCAATATAGGCTATACTTGGTAAGTTTCAGTGCAATCAAAAGGCACCTTCCATAGCTTGTGGCGAGCCATCTTAAAAGGAAAGAAGGAAAGCGTCCAGCCGTAGCACCCTTTCGGTGCCTAGCTGCCATGCCACCCGAAGGAAGCACGAGGGCTGGGATACTGCCAGGTCGCCCAAGCGTGGACAGGGGAAGTCGAGTAGCGGAGGTCGGATTCGAACCATGAACCTTCCGGTCAGTAAATTCGCGCTCTAACCACTTGGGCCATCTCGCCATCATAGGATAAGCCGTTTTCTTTCACCAGGTAGAGGTGTCTGTACCTGCCCCCAAACCTGTACTTTCCGTCGCCTCATCCCTCCCCACTTTATGATGGCTAGCTAGGCTAGTTGTAAATCTGAGGGATGGGTTCTACATGACACCGTCCCCATTTTGGCAGATCTTGGATTCCGAATGAGACGTCGGATATACAGATGTTCATTTTCTGGTTGAGTTTCGTAGCTAGGCCACAGTTACAGTAAGGCAGAAGCATCAAGCGACTGATCAGGCCTGATCCTTTTCCCTAATTCTTTTTCGTACCTTAATTTGCTTTGGGTTTGTCAAGGATTAGTCGAATGGTTTTTGCGCAACCATTAATTAACCGTTTTTTGTAGAACCGGGATCTCGTGCGGAGCATGACGATGACGTGTTAAAAATCACAAAACCTCACTTCAGGAGGCCTTCATTTAACCGACTTCGTTGTGACGAACTGCCGGTGAACATTCTGCTGTGTTTAAGGAAGACTCTCCTTCTCGACCTTTGGAACATTGGTAGTCCAGTTTTTGACTTTTCCTCCGCTACTCAAAGGTACTTTAGTGTCAGGTAGACTATCCTTTTCATTCCGCACATTCAGATCAGGATGGCCATCCTCGGCTTCCAATTGGTCACGACGCTGATAGGAGCTTGCATTTTGTCGAAGATTGTTACGTACTTCTCGTGCACACGCTTTGTCTTTGATGGATTGTCACGGTTCATGGCGCCATCCGATCAGCTACTCATTGAAGCCTCAGGAAACTTTAAAACAAGAAACAAAAGTAAGCAACTTTGCCACTATTCTCCCTCTTCCCCTTGCGTTTCTCGTTTTTTATGGACTGGGTGCATTGCTAGTGTCAACACTACTGAATGTCACTGGGGTATAGTTTGTAAACAAAATCGGCCGGTCGGTTTAAGATGATTCTTGTCTAAGTTGGAGCTACTCTAAGTTTTTGAATAGCCGCTGCTTGTTGATGGCCGGCACAATTTCCAGTCTGGAGATTTTTGCTCAACCTCATACTTTCAAATGTCACAAGAGCGTTGGTTTGTGATCACACGATTTTCAGTTTTTTCATACCTTCAAACCGTTTGTGAACCCAAAGAGTTAAATCGTGAGATGCCTTCCGGTTGCAGAAGCAAGGGAAAGCGAATTAAGGATCGGGGCACAACATATTTGAACTTGCATGTCAATATATCGACTTCTCAGGTTTGAAAGGGTTTGGAAGCCCAGGATAATTCTTACTTTTGAACCGTAAACTGTTGTATGTGCATACACTCTTGTACTATTAACTCCGAACCCCCAAGGTGTGTAAGCAAAGAAGTGGTTTTCCTTGCCAGTACGAAAACTGCAACTTGTTAAGAATTAGACAGTGATTCTAAGAAAAGTTTTTCAGTACTCTTTTGACACTCAACTTAGCAAGTGGATGTATCGTTTGACGACGTAGCATATTTTAGTGATCTTTTTTAATTGCAATAACCACACGCTGCATTTAGCGGTAAGCTTGTAATCGAGTTCCCTCTCTATGCTCAGTGTTTGATGCTGATACTATCTGTTCCATCCCACCCTCATTTTTCTAGGGCGGTGTCCCCTCACACTTGTCTTTTCATAGCTTTGTGGAAGTTATTCCACACAAGAGGGTGCTTTTTAACTTGTCGGTCAGATAGTCGTGTTGTGCATTTAGCAGCACCGCTTGTTCATGACTGGTCACTGTTATGTTCTCTACTAATCAGTCAATCAACCTTGCCAGTTACACGCGAAATTGAGAATACAAAAAGCCTTGAGGAAATTATACTACAGCAACTGAACAGCCACTGAAGTATCAAGCTCGAGATTCGAGGAATCAAGAACGGAATGGAACAAACAGTTCGATGAAAGGCTGAAATAGAGAGAGAAATGTTGAGTAATATGTTCGTTAGGAGGAGTGCCTCCTAACACCTCGCCTTTGAAGTCATTGTTCGTACAACTGGAGTTGTGGGTTCAGTTGCATTTGTATGACAGGCTTTCTGATCCGGTCGGTCCATCTTCTGGGTGTACAACTTTTGGAAATTTCTGGTTCATTCATCGGCTCTGGAGATTTTGGCTTTTGAGCTAACTCAAATGTGTCGAGAAGAGTCTCCAGTGGAAGAACAGGGTCGAGTGTAGGTACCGCTGGAAGATAGGAAGCGCGTAGCTGATTGGCATGACGGACCCAGATAGAGGAGCCTACATTTACCTCATAGACAACTCTTCCGGCCCGGCGCACAATTATGCCTTGTGTCCACTTTTCCGCGCCACCACGATAGTCTTTCGCTAGCACAGATTGGCCGGGTATAAATATGTTCTTTGCAGCACCGTGATGTCGGTTGAACTGAACTTCCATATTTATGTTTCTACCGGTTGGCGAATGTGGTGTTGGACGGATGACGTCAACGGGTAAGCGGACCTTCCGGTTCATAAGTACCTCCGCCGGGGACTTACCATGTGGAGCGTTAACATTTGGTGTCGCCCTGTAACTCAGCAGAAATGTCTCGATGATTTCCGGGGTGGTCCCCTCCCCTTTGAGTTTTTGGAGTGCGCGTTTGAAAGTGTCCACAAATCTTTCCACTTGGCCATTTGATTTTGGATGAAATGGTGGTGATCGCACGTGTTGTATGACATTTTCTTGACAGAAATCGGAAAATTTAGCGGAAGTGAATGCACTGCCGTTGTCGGAAACAATGATATTTGGAACTCCGAAGTGGCTAAACACATGTTGTAGTTTTGAAATGGTAGCCTCAGCAGTAATATGGTTCATGCTGAACACTTCTGGCCATTTGCTATAAGCATATACTAGGCTGAGATATTGTTGGCCGTTGATTGGTCACGCAAAATCAACATGAATCCGTGACCATGGAGTTTCTGGGACAGGCCATGAACATAATTCTGTTTTTCGAGGGGATTTCGCAGATAGTTGGCATTTGGAGCACTTGCGTACAAGTTCTTCTAACTGCTTATCCATGCTCGGCCAGTAGACATAACTACGTGTTAGCGCCTTCATGCGGTTAATACCGGGATGTCCAAAATGAAATTGTTTGAGGACATCACTCCGTAATTCCGGGGGCACAATTACTCGTTCCGCGAAGAGTAAACAACCATCAACGTCGGAAAGTGAGGATCGACGTTGGTAGAACGGTTGAAGTTGTTTATCGGAACATACTGCAGGTCATTGTGTGCGGTGAAAATGGAGTACATTTTGAAGTAACGGATCACAAGCAGTGGTGTCGCGAACCATAGCGGAAGTAACTGGGAGTGCACGGATTGTAGTATCAAGCACTGCGTTAACTTCTGGTTCCACCGTTATCGAGGCAAGAACAGCATCCTCGGGTTGTTGACTTTGAGAATCCATGAGTCTTGATAATGCATCAGCTTGGCCAATAGCATCAGTAGACTGGTACTTGATGAAGAAGTCAGCCCAAAAGCATTGTAGCCCAACGTTGCAAACGGTTGGCTGTGTAAACAGGGATGCCTTTCTTGGATCCGAAAACGGCGAGAATGAGAGTATAATTCCATTCTCGATTGGTCCTCATTCGCACCAATGGGTATGCCAATTAACGACACTTCAGATGTCAGTGCCTGTTTTGAATAGCCACAAGCGCGTTGCGCGGGCTGAGTGTGTTTTTCAGCAACCTGTGCGATGTGCTGGAGCCGTAGACGGTTAACTAATCAATACTAACTAATCAATAACAGGTGGCAAAAGGGCTGTCCGAATTCGCCTCAGGACAACAATCGCGGATAAGACAACCGCCGCTCACCAATAGCACTTTTCTTCCCCGTTCTGCTGGTTGGCCACACTCGCTAGGGTATCTGTGGGTGGAGTTGCTATTGAAAGTTGAAGCCATCGTACATGATAAAAAAACGCGTTTCCCTCTGGCAGCAAATACCGATTAAAGGAAGTTTGCCACATTCTGCGAGGTTTTTCACTTATTTAGGAGTATCAGATGATAAGATCTTTTGGTTCGCTAAAGCCCTTTCTTTCTGTAATTGTTGCATGTTAGGAGATCCCTTATTGCAGAGCTGACTACTCTCCGTTCGACGTGGATGTTCTTACGTTAACATCATGTACTTACCACTCATATACTCCGTGGCTCCACGTCAGTTCGTAAATTTTCGAATACTACATCTCCATGAGGACAGCAATCAGACTCCTTATTCTCTGAAAGATTCCCAATCTTTAGTGGCTTCGTAGTGCTGCTCAAGTTCACTGCAAGTTCTTCATATCCCAGTGGAGTATCTGGTACACCGTATTTTGATTTTGGTATCGTAGTACATGCGCTGAGGTAAAATTTTGGAAACCGGGACCGAGGCGTTTTAGAAACCCAATTTTCTCTGCTTGTGTTTCCTTTTGGTTTCAAATGGCAGCACTGTTTTCCGATATGCTGCTTCCCGTACAGAATACTTGCCCGTTGCCTAAAATAAATTGGATTGACTTGTGAGGTAGCAGGTTGAAGAATGTACTACCCAGCTACTTGGAACCAGTGACGTATCACTGTCACCATCAGAGTCGGAAATACCAGCATTCAGATTGATGAATTCCCGCTTCATTGTTGGCTTCTAAGCCTCATTTGCTATCTCCTCTGTCTGGAAATGAAATCGTCCAAAACCTGTTGCCCATCAGCACATTTCTACCGGTGAGTAGTATGTTATGCCGAGTTCGCCAACCACTTACGAGGAAACTGATGCGGTGAGGGACACTGTAGTCGATGGCGAACTTTGGTTCCATTATACATGGTTATTTCATGACCACCGACATAGAAGAAACTGCCAAAAGAGCATACACTGGTATGATCACAACCAAATGCATGCACGTGCGCTATGGGTGGTTGTCACCGGATGAATAATACATCTGTGCATGCCTCCACGAGGTTGCTCTTCAAGCAACTATAATGGAGCATCATGCACTGACGGGCGGATCGATGGGAAGAACGTTTGTCAATCGCGTTCCGACATCTTTACGTTTTTCATTTTTACAGGATTTCTTTACGGTGTAGTCCACTCTTTTCCATGTGATGAGGTAACAATAAAATTTGACGCACGGCAAACTGTCTACAAAGTCAAATGTCTCTCTGATTAGTGAATAGTTCAGGTGACACCTCCATTTAGCAGTTCTCCTCGTTCTGACACAGCCAGTGGCAATACATTGTTTCGGTCGGAGAAAACCACGAAGTTATAGTCAACGTTCAAAATGGTTGTATGAATGGGATTTTCTTCAAGAATGTTGACTGCTATCAAGATTAGAGACAATTGTCACGTTGGTTATCGATTCAGTGCATCGAACAGGGAGAAATCATGGTGTTTGGCTTTCCATATCACACGAATAAGCCGACTGACTACTTGTTTTCAAGCCTGCCGTACCTGAAGATGTCTAAAGTACCGCGCTTCACCCTGAGGCGTTTCCGCGCAAACGCAATGGACGGGTTACAAATGACCTATCACCAACGAATGAAATACAGTGATTTGCAGTAACCAGAGAGGGTTCACTGTAGATGCCTTCGGTGGCAAGATACGCTATTGGTGTGACGTTTGGAAGTAACATTGAGTCTTTTTACAGGAAAGTCACTGGTTATTCAGCCTTATTAAGAAGAAAGTAAATTACGGGAGCCTGCGCTGCTCTTCCACTGCTTTCCCCTGGTATCCTTATGCAACAGAGGTGGGGACGTCCTTCATAAAAGACAGCACATCTCTGCGACCTAACGGCCTTGTACAATGAGGGTTTGTATCTGTGAATATTCGATATTTTGCTCTTTGGGAGATACCTGCTTCACCATAACAACACAACAATTGCGTTTTGCCTGTCTTGGGTTGCTCCATTTGGGAAGCCATCCCCAAGATTCGTTGAACTTTGAAGTTCATAGGATTGATAAATCAAAATTGAAGGATGAAGACTGATGTATGTCTCGAAAGCATCTGTTCCACTGTCTGCCGGAGCGGTTTTGTGAGGACTCAAGACGGTGTAGTTAATGTCTCATGTTTTCTACCTAAATATTTTATCCATATCCGCTAATCTTTTTTGGCTGGTTTGTCTTCATCCAAGTTTCGAATTACCTACTTTGCTCAAAGGTTGAGAGGTTTAATAGAAGTTGGGGAGTTTTCAGCAACTTTCTGCGTAGTAAGTTATATAAAAAAAGTAGGGGAACTTTGTGAGGATTACACTCACCATAGGATTATTGGCTGCATGATGTTGGGACTTGGCCGTTTGCTTCGAGTGTATGGCGCCTGGCTGATGCATTAGATGTCCGCTTTCACCCCAACCCTCATGGAACCAGCGTCACGCGGGGGCAGTAAGTTGGGCATCTTGGACGACGAGTTATTCTGTTTCCCTAACGCCGAATGTTAGTGATAATTAAAGTGAATGTCAATTTGAAACAAGTATGGTTTGGAAAGTTCCTGCGTGATGTTTTCGTTTTTTTTATATTTTTACGTTGCTTCTACGGAGGAAGTACTCCATGTAGGAGGGAACTTACGAGGGCCCGATTATTTTCACTTGCTAAGGAAGCAAGCTCTCGAGATAGAAGAAAAGTTATATTCTGGTTCCCCGAGTGGAGGTACCGCAATGGAACCAACTTATTTGATCGATCCAGATTTATCAGTTTACGTCACTTCAAAGACTGAAAACTGTGTGAAGGACTGTTGAAAACCCTATGTTAGGAGTTTTCAACTTATCTTAACTAGACGTGGCCGGGGAGACCCGCACAGCCTTATTCGGCAGAACTTTTGACAGTTGAACTATCTGTTGAGAGTAGCCGGACTGAACAAAGAGACAGGAACGCATGGTAACACAATAAATATCCGGTCCTCAGTAAGTACGTCCTTATGATGAGTTATCATGATTGGTGGGCCTCACTTAAGTTGATCTATACCGAATTAAAGGCTAGTTCCTTGTGACTTAGATAAGGGAGTTAAAGACCATTATACGGGTTCACCTTCTTAGACCAGTGTGTCAATAGTCAACATGCAGGATTATTGGATGCTCACTGCAGCTTACTGCTCAGCTGGAGTGGTATATTGTTAGAAAAGCTGAAAAATGGAAGATTTCATTGCCCGGCACAGAAATCATGCGATACGGTTCTTTCTGATTGCCGTTCCACCGCGTCATCAAAAAAACAACCTCTGGAAGGTGTTTCCACCGAGTTGAGAGAGTGTTTTACTGCAAGCATGGTTGTGCTCGGTGGTTTTATGGATTCAATTTCGGTCGCTACCTCGTTCACAGGATCTCTTAGACGCCACGGTTTTCCACAGTCTCCAGACTCGATTGCAACGTGGTAAGAAACTCCACGCATGCTTCACCTTAACACATGTTTTCACTGTTTTCATTATCCTTCTAGATAAGAAACGCCGCACAGATGCAACCAATGGTTCAAATAGTAATACGTCTTCCCAAGACAGATTCTTTTTTCCAAGGGCTTCACCAATCCAGCTGCAGTCATCGGTTATTACGAATGCCGACGCTTCGGTATTACCACTATACTCCAGTTTTCAGTGGCTGTTGGACTTCACTGTATGCACTTTTGGTATATATCTCGTCACTGAATTAGCCAACAGTTCGCTGCTTTCTTCACACAATTGGGCAGCCATCTCTCCTTCGAGGTCTTCAACGTCTAATTCATTTTCCCTAAGTACAAGATTGAATTTAAGTCTGGTCTGGTTGGCTCTAGTCGTCTGGTTTACGCTACGCGTGTTGGTGTCAATGACTGCCATATACTTCAGCACACGTACTCCAGAATTCCACAAATCCGAGTCTCGGCCTTCGATCAGCAGTACGGCTCCGGGTGCGAATTCCGGTGAGTGGTTCCTGGTTATTGTTACAGGATTCTGTTTCCTCATATTGACTGGATTTTTTATGGCACTGGATGGTCGGTACTTCGAGTTCGAACTTCATCCTGCGTACGCCAATCTCACAATGAATACGACAGTTTCACCTGGCGTACCTTTGATTAGCTGGGGTGCGTTCAATGCTATATTGGCATTCACCTGCGCATCGATCGGAGCGCTTTTTGTTTACCCAGGAATGAAGTTTGGAAGGACCTACTTGGATGCTGTCTCGTAAGTATCCTGGTTTCATCACTCTTGTATAGTAATTCTGATTTATCTAGAACACGCTCGTAGAAGTGATTCTCATTGCTCTTGTCATTACTAAGAGAATTTAATAATGCAGTTGTGGACAATACAATGAAAAGAATAAAACACTGAGAAGTATTTAATCGATTACTGGCGGCAACCATCTGAAAATACGAACAGGAATTAAGAGATTGTGCTACCTATGCTCGGTGTATCGTTTCGTCTTATCAAGTACATGCTTGGAGAGCATAAGAACGATGCGTGTAAATACTGCAGGGGCTTAACACATCAATCCATTCGGATGCATTCCTGACCTATTCTGAGAATGGTCTCAGTAAGTTCCGGCGCATGCCTGCTAGACCACTCCATGGTCAGAGCAGTTGGTCCAGTGTGTCAACTTTATGTTGTGCGATGTTGTCCTCCACACCAAGACCTGGAAACATCATCTTTCCAACTGTCACCCAGAATGGACTATGTTCGGGTGAGATACAACTTATGCGGTGGCTACAGCGGAAGTCCTGTCTGTAGTGGACACAAATCTGAAGAACATTTATGTGTACTTTTAGTTTGTTTTACTCCAATATGTTATCTATAAAGTCCGCTCGAACGAAACATCCGTTCCTGTCAACAGGATAACCTATGACACCCTGTACGGGACCTAAACGGCTCACGTCGAGTATGAACAAAAATCGTCCAGCTGTATAACTTAACTGCCACTGGGATACTGCCAGGTTGTCCAAGCCTAGACAGGGTAAGTTGAGGCAGAGGTCGGGTTCGAACCCCGGACCTTCCGACCAGTAAATTCGCGCTGTAACCACTGAGGTATCTCGCTCCAACGAACAGTTTCGGAACAGCGATATTTTTGGCCTTCTCTTGGGTGTGGTCCTCAGTGTAACCAGCTGTCGACTAATTTACCTAATCTGACTGGTATTTAATAGTTGAGTTGTCGTAACGTAACTAGCCGAACACCCGATAACTGACGACTACTCACACAAGGCCGACGATCCTTTCCGGGACTCACCAGGTTGGTCCAGATTGAAGGGTCATTAAATTTTTTGATTACTGGTTTCGGGCTGTTACATTCTAGCCAGGGCGCTTGCCGACGTATGTGGCGAGCAGGTGCACTCGACTAGAGCGTGAGTCCCAATGTAAACGGAAGGCTTCTGTGCTTGGTCTGTTCTTGAGCTGACCGGATTTCTGTTATGGATCGAACCCGGGTTCTAAATTACTATTCCACGACGTTTTTTACTGTACCACTCGGATTCCTTGCTTTGGGTGGGGTTTTAATTTGAGCAAGCATCCATCTTGATGTCCTTCGGTAGAATGTGCAGCAGGTGACCTGGTTGCAAATTTATCCGGTAAGTTGTTTCATTCGATTTAGGCACTCGTTTGACAATGTTCATGACTTTCGGTCATCTATGTATATAATTGCCGAAAGCAAGAGATCACACATGAAGTGTACAAAGGATACCCTTCGTTCTGTGGACTCTGTTTTCATTGACAACATGCCACCATTGGAGGCTGGTATAAATATAGGGGAACATTTTAATTTACCTTACAGAGGGATTTCCGAAGTTTCAAAATTACATACAGCTCTAGGGTCATCGACGCTGCTAGCACAAGGCACCGGTAGAGGAAGTGGTTGTGATCGTGATGTCTGTCTGGCATTAATTGTCTGGGATGTATGTCATACGTTCAAGTCAGTTGTGTCCGCACTACCGTTAGAAAATTCTGCATACCACCACACTTTGACGGAGCCGAACGCCTGTTTCTTGTAGGGTGTTCAACTGAATGGGAAAGAAGACTTGGCATGTGGCAGTTTTGTACTCGCAGGACAGTCCAATCAACGCAGAATCAGTTACAAATATTCAACAGTCAACATAGTTATATATATATCTGTTTTAACATTGACATATCTGGTCAAACAAACTTCACATAGTGGGTTCCGTGATCGTCCTGACTTGCATGACACCTCAACTTTACCTGGAACGTGATACGTATTCGATTCTGTAATCGTGAACTGCCTTTAGGCGACATTCACTGTTTCACTATGAGATTGGTGAAAACTCATCATAATCATCATCATGGGCAGCGTGCCACCAGCATCCAAAACTGTTGCTTCCCTGCCGTACAACCACGATTTATTTGAAAGCCTCATTGTGCAGAAAAGAATAAAGGTGAACGGGAAAGAGACTTAGTGCTAGCTTACTACAATCATCTCAAGTTGCATACATCTCGAAACACCCGTTTAAGCAATCTGGATAGAAATTGACAAGAAAGCCACTGACATCGATTAGCAGCCATATCTTTCAGCGCTTCCAACCAGGCGCAGTGGGGATCACGCAGCCCCTATCCTGGGAGGCGCGTAGAACCGACAGCACTCAAACGTTTTGTAATCTCTTTCATACTCCTCTGGTTAATGGTTGGCCACCCCTCTCCTATTCCTCCACTCTTTATTGGGCACGAAAAGCAGGATTCTCTTCGGCAAACCATGGTTTGGCATGCGCAGTACATAGCAAACGCAACCCGCGCCTTGCGGATTCGTGCATTGACCTCACCTGGCACACTGCAATCGTAATTAATACAACGTCCAATGTACGTGAAACGCTCCACAACTTCGAGTGTCTCCCCTGGATTGTAAGTGGCGTGTTCAGTGACTGCGTGTCCATGAGGATGACCTTACACTTTGTGGGTGCAAAGTGCATACCAAAACAGGGGGATTACTCTGGTCACTTCATTGAAAAACACCTATGCCTTCTCCTCTTGGAAGACGAGAACGGTATCATCTGTATATTCCAGGTCGACAAGGTTTTCGTCACATCATCATCATTACCAGCCCTCGCTTTTCAGCTGCTCTTGTCTAGACTTGGGTGTCGTTGTAGTAGCTGAGCCCCCAGGTTTCATTTGGTTGATATAGCAGCTAGGAGCTGACAGGGTGCTATGGCTTAACCATTTATCTGCATTTCATCTGCTTATTTCAGATCGACAAGGTCTTCGTCACAGGCTATTTGAAGAGCTTCCTGTGTTCGTCTTATTATTTCATCACAAAATTAAGTTGGAATGGAGGAATCGGGCACCCGCGATAGACAGCACTTTGTGTATGGAAGCTTTTGGAGAGCTATTGGTGTACTCCCACACGTCCAGAAGTTCTAGAATACAAAGAATCTTTTGCGTTCACGTACTTCTGAGGAATTCCTTGGGGGCATGCGTGTCAAGTAGGGCAGACCGGTCAACCGAGTCGAATGCGCCTTGAAAATCCAAGAACACTAGAATTGTTGGTCGCTCACGCGAATAACATTGCTCTAGCACCCAACTAAATGTAAAGATTTGGTCATCGCAACCCCTACCATGTCAGAATCCCGCTTGATGCTCCCCAGTCAGCGTTTCGCGAGCCACCGTAAGGTGAAGAAGCATCAGTGACGCCAACAGTCTCGTTACGACCAGGGTCAGGCCGTAGTTACCGCACTCACCACGAGCCCCTGTTTTGAAAATGAGCACCATCACGGACAATCCCCAGTTGTCTGGGACAGTCTTCTTTTCCCAAACGCAGAAAAACAAACCAAACATGCTCTTACTGAGGATTCATCCCTATCTTTGAACAATGCGGGTGGGAGGTCATCCAGACCGGAAACTCTGTGGCGCTTGATACCTCCAAGCCGTAGGTTGTTCCACTTTCACCGTCGAGGGTTCTACGTCAACTGTGGACTCCAAATGAGTGAAAATCTGTGGCTACAAGTGTTGGGCGAAGTATTCAGCGCACCCGTCGAAGTATTATTCTTTATTCAAAATTGTCACCCCTTTCCGAAACTTGGTGTGTTTGCTCACAGCTGGTTTCCGGGAATCACCTCCGCAGATCAACTGAAATAAGCTTCAAACATTCCCAGCTTTCTGGGTCTATTCCATTTCCTTGAATTTCTGTGTCCACTACACTTCACGGTCGGTGCGCACTTTTACTTAACGTCTTCTAGTTCGTAGTGTCAAGTTATGTTCCGGACCGGATAGGATATTTCTCCGAGATTTAGAGAGTGCCACTGTTCGGTCTGATATCCAATGTTAGAGTGAGCCTGGTTGCGCCGTGCCACAAGCAATCCCCAGCACTGTGTTAGAGGTGGCGACCTCGTCTCAGTGTGAATTCACACCTGGTGGTGGAACATTTGGAAGAGACTCTAGAACGCGATTCTGATAAATTCGTCTTAATCTTCATCTGCTAATTTTTCAGTTGCCAGGCGATTTTTCCGCAACCTACGGGGTCCTGGAAAACGGAGGGAGAAGCGACTCTGGACAAGTACGTGGTCAGAATAGCAAATATGTTCCGAAACGACCGGAAGCCATCCATTGATCCACGCCATGGGTAACCGATGGCAAGCGATTGATTGGAAGACACCAGATGGCCAGGCAATGTTGGAAGTTAATACTGCATTAAAGCAACCTGGGGTCAGCTCACAGCTGAAGCATTCATTCACAGTTGTCCGTACGTGGCCGCAACAGACATTCAGGGCCTCATAAAACTTGTCTTTGATGGTTTCAGAGCCACAATCAGTTGGGGCGTAATCCGATACGACAAACACATCAATCAACTTCCCCCTTTTAAGACTGCTTCACAAATGTCGCAGAGGCCGCTGTTAAAGTGTATCCAGTTAAGTAAGGATCCTTCCGTGCGGTGATTTGGGACGACACTAGCCCCTGCACGTCCTGCCGCAGCGGCCTCTAGATCGCCAGAGTTGCTCAGCCGGAAGCCAGTGGAGAGTGACGAAGCGGTCGGCTCACTCACTGCGCTTGCATCTTGAATTTTCGTTTCTGAGAAAGCACACATCAATGTCGAGTGATTCCAGTCTGAGAGCGAGAGCAGCTTGTTGAACTGCGTGCTTCAGGGTGTGGACATTGAAGTGGGCCAGAGAGACTGGGCGTCAGACTTGAATATTGATTTCGAGATGCCTGGGGATGTTGGCTTCGGATGAGGCGCAGATGTTGCTTGCAAAATCGGGACTGGATTAACGGAGTCATCAGTCCCAAGGGCTGAACGTACAAGAAATGAGTCATTAATGGGGTGGGGAGAGAGGGAAGAAAAAGTATGTGAGGGAGAAAAAAATGGAGGCGTCGGCAGTAGCCTGTTTTTGCTTGCCCGCCCTGCTGTATGCAGCGAGTAAGACGACCTGGTTGATGACGCCGCGCGACGGCCGATATGGCATGAGTTTATTCGAGAGGAGGATGATTAGGGTCCTCAATCAAAGTCTTTGGTTGAAATCCCTGACCGCGAGGCAGTGGTTTTTGGTGTGAAATGCAAGATTGTTTCCAGCAATCGTTGGTCCACGTCGAGTTACGCGCAGAACCCCAAAAGCTGAATTGTTTATCTACAAATGAGGTACTGTAAATACAATAATAAAATAATAAAACTTTACAAACCTCAAATCGTGGGACTAGGCTAGCTTCTATACACCGGTTTAAGAACTGCTACATCCTAACGGGTCGTAAATTCCACACCACTCAAAATTACAAGATAGGGAAACCACGTGTGAACGTAAGCAACACTTCCGATGACAAGGTCAAAGAACGGTTTATGTTCAGGTCAAAACAAGAAAGGTGGTTTAGGCGCAAAACCGAAATAACAAAAAAGGGAATCACGTTGTACAGCATAAAAATAGAAGAAAGGAATCAACAGCAAGTACATTGTCATTTTTACGGAACACGTCGCCACACATGTTCGAATCTGGAGGACCAGGGGACTCTGTTCGTCAAACCTCTAACCATTGATCAACCTGTTGTAAGAGACTCCGTGAGTGTCGCACGGATACCCCCCAACGTAGCTCAATGGGTTGCCGAGGTACACAAGCCGTCACACCGTGGTAAGGTCCAGTGTCTCCTTGGCAGAGATAAAAACCCACTGACCTCACTATCTGGGGCTCCTCGGGTAGGTGGAGATTTCGAGTTTTAATTATTCCATCATCTCACCTGAACATTTCGGTCAAAGAACTGGTTTGTATAATTAGCTATTCCTATCGGAAAACTCCAGCGTACTGCGGTTGAATTTAACTCAGCTGAATATGGTGCGTAAACGCCGCCTCATAGTTCATCTGGGTCCATATGAGAGGTCACCTGAGAAGACCAATTGTACATGCAAATTGGTTATTTGTATGGCACATTCACTCGTGTTTTACAGGCTTTTGCTTGCTCTACTTTAATGAGAGTAGATCTTTTAGTGGCATAATAATGTGAGTTCCACCTATTCTGTAAACGAAGGCATTTTGTTAACTGTTACCTATGACTTCAAAGCTATAGGTAATCGTCGGTGTTGTGTGACACGCTCATCTTGCATATCGGATGTTCGGGGTTCTGGTTTCAACACGACCACCGTGGATAAACTCTAATACGGGAGAAACGAGTCTGTTTTTTTTCATTTCTGATGTAGCGTTACCAAAAGAATCGCACTAGAGTAGGATAAGAACTGTTCGAGCGAGTTATGTGAATAGAAAAAAAGAATCGCACTAGAGTAGGATAAGAACTGTTCGAGCGAGTTATGTGAATAGAAAAATCCGCGAAATCGTTGACAGCTTCCGATTGTCCTGCTGTTGATGTTCAGAACAGCGCTTCATTTTCCTCCACAAGTGGTTAACCGACGAACGTCTTATCCTCTCTGTAGATAGATTTTACCGCTTCCTCATGTGATGGTGTCTGGTTTTCTGCTTCTCCACTACCAGAGTAAAATCGTACCTTTTTTGTCCTGTTTAGTCCTTTACTATTTTAACTTCTGCTATTTCAAGGTAACTTGCAAATCATCATGTGTTTGGTGACTTTTCGGTGTACATGTGCGCCCACACCTCAATTGCTAACCACGCTTTCGACTGCTTTGTTCCTTATCACAGCAAAGGTCAAACTTCTGTCTACCAGCGACTTTTGTTCCATTTGACTTTCATCATGCCGCTGTTCTCCCTCTTGCTCTGGATCAAACCCATCACGGATCATTTGCTCCGTTCGCTAACCACACTCAGCTTCAGTCACATCGTTATGCAACAGCCCTCTTTGTTGGCTCTGATCACGGTATCAATGGAACTTTTGAGCACACAAATCGGCACACTTCGTCTTCTCAGTTGTTTATTTGTTGTGCTTCTCCGAATTTCACTCACTCGTTTAAATCTTCAGGTATGATTTTTCCTTTCGTTAGGTGGATTACCTCTTATTTGCAAACAACCCGTCTATCCCAATTCGACCTAAAAATCATCAAACAGTTGAACATGAGCCACACTTCTGTTAAGTTACTGTGGACTGATTAGCGGTCCCTTCGGTAGGAGATTTGGTTGGAGCAGCTAAGTATATACCCCTTACTGTTTGTCGTCCTCACAGATGATGTGATGAGCACCAAGCAACTTGACGTAACTTGACGCAACTTGACGTCAGTTTGTCCTGAAAAGCAATGCAGCATGCGCCTCGTCTTGGCTGGGTTTCATCCGGTTTGAGTACCACGATCGATCGGAAACGGGTTGGCAGTTTTTCGTGCCAGAGACTCTAATCGTGATTGGTTAATTAGTTATTCCCAGCTCTTTATAAACATCTTGGTAGAGATTACGTTTGACTGAATTCTGCACTGATAACGCCTTACCGCTTGCAGTTGGGCGCTACTACGTCCAACAAGCCTATCATGCACGCGATTAGCCAGAAGATCGCGCCGCTTCCCTGTCCAGCATCAAGGCGAGCTCTGATTGGTCGGAAGTCTGGACCCAACGTCCAATCATGATCCAATATCTGCGGAAAGCCGCTTGTCAGTTGCGGGTTCAGAAGGCATCATAATTTCCAGTATGTTTTCTCCGCATAATTTTTATGGGCAATCCGCCGTACATTTGTTTTCGACCTGGTTTTTGGGCGTCGATAAACATGCACCTATGGCGGTTGTTTCGGCGGGAACGCTAACTTGGAAGATTCAGACCTAGAACTGATCTGAGATGACAGATGACAGACACCAAAACTCTGAGACTTTGATTTGCAAGGTACGACCGCTTCTTGCCTCTACAATGACGCTACTTTAACCGTGATGATGCTGCCTCGCTCCTCAGGTGGGAACTCGCGCAAATTGGTATTGGTTTCGGTACTCCTTCTGTTCACTGAACTATCCCGTTGTAGGGTCACACAGGATGGGTACAATCCCATATAGGTTCACTGAGTCACGTGTGGAACCATTTCAGTGACTAGAAGACGAACAGTAGGGAACAGTTTTAAATCTAGTGGCAGGCTCAAGTGATGACGCATAATTGTTAGATCAGGTGAAGACCGCTCACCAGCTAATTGCTATGGTATACTTGCAGCGCAAACTGGTAGCCCTTCATCACTTATAAAACACACCTAGGACAGCCTCATAGGGCTAACTAGGGTGTTAGTTATTGTAATCCAATGAGTGTAAACCGTACCTAGCTCGGTGAACTTAGTCGCTGGTTCCTAATTGATACATCATCATCATCATTATCAGCTG
>NW_008751977.1:534176-546213 GCF_000715545.1 Opisthorchis viverrini | reverse complement strand
GAGTTGCGTTCGTTTTTGCAGCGTTGTGTTAATCATCCCCACTAACCAACAAATAGGAACTTCAGACTGGCACCCAGCACTAATCCAGTCGGCTAGAAATCTCACGGAATGGTTCCTCGACTGCCTTAGACCCAATCAACCTGCTTACTTACTCACTTGGCCTGACGAAGCTTTTGTGTCAAAAGCAAAGCGTTGCCTAGCAATAGATCCACCGATTGTTTACCAGACCTCTCTGAAAGGATGACTACCCAGTCTGTCCCAAGCATTTTGCAATTGATTGAAAACATCTGCGGACCGCGTGTTCGGAAACTGTCAAGTGAATATTTTCGATTGGCTAGATTGGAGGTAAACTGGGAAGACCGTCGAGCTTTCACCATTAGATTCATGAAACACAACATAGTCCCCAAATCCCTGGTTGTTGGGCTACCAGATGCATTCCCCGCCTCTGCCGAATCGCTTCTTCAGCGGCCAAGTCATTTCTCAAACAGAGGATTTATTTAACCGCCCAAAGTTTAACTGATATCCGCCCCCGCGCATGTCGTCTTAACCATGATCTTCAGTCCACACTCACGCCCACTGAATTCGAACTACTAGATACTAAAGCGAAGGAGGTGAAGTTAGCTTAAGACAGACATTGCAAGGAAAAACGAATACGTAATTTTGAGAAATTGCTTTCCACGTTTCGCTGCTCTAGTAACACAACAGAGAAGAGTAAGTCACCTGCTAGCTATTGCAGCGTAGTCAATTTATCGGATAGACCCTTAAGTGAGGAAGACATTTGTCTGTTAGAGAAAGGATTGGATTTTGCAGTTAGTAAAAGAGTTATAAGGGCAGAAGAGATCATTCCTAGTGCTAAGTCTGTGCTTCAGATGCTTTCTCCAATGAAAGCGGAGAAATTCGTCGCTGTCCTAAAATCTCAGCAACCAGGAGTTCCAAACATTGCATCGACAGAGCGAAGAGCCCTAAACACTTTAAAACACATGGACAGTATAGTAATTACAAAGGCAGATGAAGGTAAGGCCATGGTCATCATGAATAAGAGTGACTATCTGCAGAAAGTTAGACAGCACGTAGTTGATGGGCCTTACCGACAAATCAGCAACGGGACGATTACGTCAATAATGAATAAGACTAAGGTTAAATTTGGAAGGCATCTAAGATCGGTGATAGACCATCTGGGGCAAGGCAGGTGGTATCGATTGTACCCAAAAAGTGCAATCCAACCACGACTTTACGGGTTACCGAAAATTCACAAGGGAGGTGTCCCCATAAGACCAATAGTGGATGGAATGGGTTCACCACCACATGAGCTGGCCAGGTTTCTAGGGGGTATCCTTAAACCACTTGCCGGAAAGTCACCCACACACATCCAAAATTCATATGACTTTGCTAAAAAAAGTAACTGAGTTTCAGTTAGAGCTAGGCGAAGTTAGGGTTAGTCCTGATGTCAACTTGATGTATATCGATGTCATCAAAGCGGACGCTGGGGATGTAGCGAGAAGGCTTATACTGGCAGACAACTGTGCAAGAACGAACGCAACCCTCCGCAGACGAGATAGTTGAAGGTATGAAAGTATGCCTAAACCTCAGTCATTTTGTTTTTGACTCAATCGTATACTCTGAAGAACAAGATCTGGCGATTGGATCACCAATATCCCCGATTTGGGCCAACATTTACATGGAAGACTTTGAACAGAAAGCTTTAAGCGGATTCGAGTGTCCGCCAAGGGTTTTCTAGCGTTACGTAGGTGACAGGTCGGTTGTGATGAAGCTAGATAAGGTAAACGAATTCTTTCAATATCCTAACAATCTGGACCCTCACATTAAGTTTAGCATGGAGCTAGAGTCCACATCGGGTACATTACCTTTGCTTGACTGCATGACACATAAGAGTGGGGGAAAATTAAAAACCACTATTTATCGGAAATCAACAGATAGTGGTGCGGTCTTAAACTCAGCACATCCAAAAGCAGTATATGCTAGCATAGTTTCAACGATGTTTAGGAGAGTAAGGGCACTGTGCACAGAGGAGATCGACCGAAGAGCAGCACAACTTGAGGTAAAAAAGCGACTTCAAGATAGCGGATACCCTGTGGGTTTCATTAAGCGGCAACTGAGACGGGTATTGGTGCCAACACCAAGGCCCAACAAGGAGTGGTTCGGAACAGCAGTCATTCCATACAAAATAGGGACATCTGAAGTCATTAGGAGGGTACTGAATACGGCTAACATTAGAGTAGCATTCCAGGAGGGAAGGACTTTACGCTGTGTTGGTGCAGTTGAAGGATCGCCTTCCGGTTGATAGGACTAGGAACTGTGTATAGATTAAAATGTAACGACTGTACGAAGGTTTACATAGGTCAGACAGCCAGGGAATTGCACATCAGAATCGGTGAGCATAAGCATAACAGACCACCGAGAAACAGATGAATATCAGGCGATAGTCAACGATTTGGCAATGGCAGGGCATGCACTAGACATTGAGCACAGGAAAGATTTGGAAAATGTGGACATTCTGATACGAGGGTTAAGATTCACACCACAGCGACTGGTGGCTGAGGCGGTGGAAATCGCCAAGCATCCCAGCGTGAATAGAATAGAGGGCGTAGAACTGGCAAGCGTGTGAAGAGTGGTTTTAGATCAGCCGAGATGACATGAGGTGGTGTGCAGTTAGCAGCGAAATGGTCTGGATCTAAAAGTACAGAATCCAAGCAGAGTAAGATCTAATGGACCACCCCCACCCTCAAACCAATTGTCCAGGCACCCCTCGACGAGTACAGGCGAACAAAAATGTGTGAATGACCCTAGAGGAATATTCCACTAAGGTGTCCTAGACAGAAAAATCAAGTCCGGAAAAATCCGGGTTCAACATGAAGACAACACAAACGATAATCCAGTTCGCCATATCTATATAGACTCGTATTCACCTCACAGCAGACATCTTTTTGGAGAAACGAGTCTGCTCTAGTCATGTATCCAGATCACCAGCGCCACAAACGGCGATCACCACCAGTCGGTTTATTGTTGGCTAATTCCGGTCCCAGGTCAGTAGACGACAGTTCTTCTAGCGGATATCAAGCGCGCCAGCTACCCTTTCATCCGGGAATGCTATCTTGTACACACATGCAATTATTCGGTGTAAGCTTACCGTGGCATCGAGCGATCGATGGTAGGTTGCTCACGAAGCAAGCAGATCTAGTCAAACTCGCGACTGAGGATCATTGGATAGAATGAACAATCCTGTAGAGAGAATTTCCGATCGGTCGCTGTTTTGTTGCCAGACACGAGGTTGCAACCGGCATAACTAGTTGCCGTATCCGCGTTTACCCCACCTTTTAGAATTGCCCATAAGCTATCATTTCAAATAGAGTCAAAAGCCGCACGAACGCCATTGAGCAGGTCTTAGCTGGCTACAAGAGGTTGAAGATGTTCCAAAACGCAGAGTACACAGCCGTGGACAGTATCCATAATGCTTTGGTTGGGTTTGAGATTCTCAATTTGACCAGCCGATGCACGAGTAACAAGGAGCGAACCGAACTGAGGTGATTTCTTGTTGCGCCTATGCATCGATTAATAGACTTGACTGTTTTAGAGCGGTCAAGCGGATATTTTGACAACACTCATGAAGGAAATATTGTTCAGTGATATGTGGATTTGAGCCTGAACGGGGTTCCTAGGAATCTCTAATTATGACTGCAGTATGTATGGCAATACTCATCATTCGTAGCGTGACTACAAACTTCTCAAAACTTCGCCAATTATTTTGTGATGTGCGAATAAGCATCGGTTGTGACACGCTCTAGAACCGCTTTTGATCGGTGGCTCTGTAGTATCAAACGAAGGCGTTAACAGGTCATTGCTCGGATGTCTGTCCGAGACGCCGAGCAGTATATGATGTGTGGTCCTGAACGTCGTAAAAAGCATGGCAGAAAGATCGGCACCAGAAACGGTGATGAAGCACAAATCTACATAACCACGAACTCAAAGGTATCGCTGTATGCGTTTGACATCAAGTCGCCGAAATTCCATAACAGTAACGAACTACATCGGGCGGCAACTTAACAGGAGGACATTGTCTATGAGGTGAAGACAGATGTTTTCCAAATGACTGGATAATCTGATAAAACGTCCTGGGACAGAGTCCCGTGGGACAAGTGACATGATGTCAGCACAAAAAGGCTGAGAAGTGCTGGTATAACCTCCCATTCTTGCTGATTTAAAAAGAACTAAATTCTTGCTTCCTCTTTGGCGACGATAAAAATTAACTCGATATTGTTCTACTGCTCTGGAGCACAATATTTTAGAAATACTTGAGGGTTGCTTTATCTGAAATTCAGTAAAGTAGTGAACTCTTAAATGATCGTATTAGGGTCGTGAGATCAGAGATCAGAATCGAGCTGTCAACGCCAGAACTGTATTTTTGCATTTTTATCCTGAAGGATGTAGGTACCACAAAAATAAGATTAACACACTGTAAGTAGGACGAAGGCGAATAGATCGAGTTTTTCTCCGAATACGCTGGTGTGAAACCATTCTTGGCTGAGCTGTGCTCAACAGCGCCGTCAGAAAACAGAATGAAGAAAGTCAGACATACCTAGGTGACTGGGTGAACTGACGGAAAATATCCCGAAAGTAGGATTGTTGCTGATTTGTTCGCTGAGCTAGGTAGTACGGTCTGAACCACTAGCCAAGGTAACGTCATCCTTAGGTCTTCGTGTAGCGGTGTAACAGCGCGTGTGGGTTCTTGCCTCGTTTACCTAGAGAGGGAAGCCGAGGCAGAGATCGGATTCGAACCACGAACATTCCGGTTATAAATATGCGCTCCAATCACTTGTACTACTTTGACAATGTTGTGGTTCTTACGGTCATAGTTTGTAAATGTCCTTATATATGTATGTTGGCATATTTGATTAATATGTATGAAAATTCTCGTTGCGACATTTGGTGCTTCACACATCTAGTAATGCAAAATTCATTACTTTTTGCTTTTAGCTGCGCCCTTAAAATCTCTACAGTTCACCATTGCAGGGGCCGCTTCAGTGTGTCGGGAATTTTGAGCGTGTTCGTATCCGATTGGTTTGAACGCGTGCGTGTCTATCCTCAACACATCAGAGAACCGTTTGGGGTATGAGTCAGATGTTTGCTTGCTCGTTACAAGGCGGGCCTGATTGGCCGCATGTACACACTACACCCATGTCCTTACCTACGTGTTTTCTGATTTAATTTGAACCTAAAATAACTATCATATACCTAACACCGGGCAGGTTATATCTAAAGATACAGATTTTACGGCCGCATGCTAGTTAAACGACTAAATAAGAGTATCAACTACCCGAAATGTTTCCTGTCCATAATTTTCCCTTCTGAGCCGTATGATTTTCACAAAGCAGACAGGTAAGTGTGCCGGAGTTCTTCAGTGTCATATCTATCCATGCTGCAATCATTCTTACTACAACTGTCCCCCAGTAAAGGACACTCGTGGTGAAGATCACATTTACAAAATAATTTACTTTGGCCCACAAGACGTTCTCCAATAAATTTGGTAAAGTCAATTGCCAATTGTAATAAATAATATCCCCTAGCAAGTGTAATGCCGTTCACCACACTTACGCAGCATCTTTTCATGTTAAAAGAAACCTGTACAAGACAAGTATTCGCCACTTTATTCTAGTTTGAAGCCTTACGAAAAGAGGGCATTAAAAATCCGAACACATATGGACGTTCTGATGAAGATGGGTGGAGTCTTCCCTGATTTACCCTACGTACTTTCTTTCAGCAGTGGAACGCTAGCCTTGGTTTCTTGTCGCCTTCGTTGTTCCATTTTAATTGAAGGAGGTGGTCCTTCCATCTGTTAAGAATTACTTTCAAAGGGTAATTCTTAATAAAGAGGGGGCGAAATGGCTCAAGTGGTTAGAGCGTGAATTTATTGACCGGAAGGTCCGTGGTTTGAACCCGTACTCTGCCACTTGACCTCCTCTGTCTAGGCTTGGTCAACCTGGCAGTATACCAGCCCTCGTGCTTCCTTCGGTTGGCATGGCAGCTAGACACAGAAAGGGTGTTACAGCTGAACGACCTTCTTATTTTCAAAGAGAATACATCCCGAAGAGTCGTAATCGTAATCGGCTGTCAGCCATCACAGGGCGTAACTTTGTCATATGTTTACCGGCAGATTAAAGGGTGATCCTTGTTAGATGAGTATAAAAATTGTTGGACGTAACCTGCAGAACATATTGTGTGAATGACTGTCCATTGTTTGAAGGGAAAACTTCTGATAAGATGAATCTCACTGAGTTAAAAAAAAATAACTGACAACCAGCCCAACAATGACCGGCAATGTATTTTTTCTCCATTTGGGGATGAGCTTACGGTGCTTTCAAACAGCCTGAAAGATTTTTTGTTAAATTGACCCGCTGCTGTCGCAGTAGAAATGACCAAGTCAGAATGTCTGTGTAAAATTTGGCCGAGTTAAGGGTATTTTGATTCCAAATACTTTTTCCACTTAAGAGCCTAAACACTGGATTTGGAAGAACATAGGAAGAACAACAGCGCCACCAATCGATATGCTCAAGATTCTTGTCATTTCGGATGTGAGCTCGAAAAGCCCCATCTAAGGTTTGAATGATCGGGTCAGAGTTCGGCTTTCATTCAGCTGTTCGACGAATGTGACAAAGATATACGTACGATTAGTTTAGACCCTTCGTGTGTTTCCATAATCACTGAGTTGTCCGGATATCTTGTTGCGTTGAGGAGCTATACAATCCGGCCAAACTGACCCAATAAGAGTGGTTGGTACGCTTTTTCCCGGAATTCTAGGGTTGAGTGTCACTAAGGCTTCATCCAGGTCAATTTGTTGGTTAATGTTTAATAATGCACGAACCTCAAAGCTGGCAACACTGAACGGGATACGTGGACGGAATGCTGAGAACCACTGGTAGGTCCCGCTGTGCGTTGCAAGGTCAGAAGATTCGATTACGCACGATGATGAAGAGGCTACAAACAAAAGCCACTGAAAAGAAAGGGGTAAAGTTTGTGGGAAGCAGAAGCATTGTGTGTAAAGAGGAGTCACTCGCAGTCGGGTACACAGTCTCATCAGCAACACAGTAGGAGTACACCTAACACCCCATTTCGAGTTCCTGAAGGCTAGGTACAAACCAGTTGCCTAGGCCGAAGTGGACAGAGGTTGAGAATACCAAGCCCGAATCCTGCGGTTGAAGAGTCTGACTCGGGAGAAAACTGGGCGGTGCCTGCAGTCAACAACTGCACCGCAGGTCAGTGGAAACCGAGCCGCTTCCTTCTCGATACGTATTTAAGGCGAACCCAGTGGGAACCAAATGCGCCATTAGCGTCACCCACCGGTAACGGACTAGTGAGTGACTGCGACTAGTCCCGTGGTAAGCCCAAATTGAAGCCAGTCCTACGAATTCGTCACGCAGGTTAGTGACCCTATTTGAAGTCCAATCAAGCCAGCCTTGTACCAATGCCGAAGCTGGCTAACCGGCTCAATACCCATCAAACCTTGGGTTGAGAGTGTACCTTACATTGGGTGTGAAAAGACTTGCCTTGACTATTACTCCTAGCTGATCGACAAACGTTTAACCCAACATTTTGGTCAGCATCGCTGCTTACGAAGTAATCAGCGAAGACTTCTCCATCGTCTGGAAGGTCCATAATAGCTGTCCCACAAGTTACGATTCAGAGTACTATTCTTCCCTTGTAAGAGACTAACTCTCCCCCCCACTAAAAAAGCCGAATAAACCGTTTCACAAAGGATTACTGAGTTACTCACCAGGAGTTGTGAGGTTCTATTGAATTCTCGTTCACATCACTTTCTTGTTTGCTCCGGCGCGACTATTTTTGACTAGCACATACCAACCTAGAATAACCGGAATTGGTTCCCATTCCTATTAAAGCTCATGGGGAGTGCAGTCCTCGGTCTGTGCATCTAACAATAATAACAACAATAACCACGATAATAATTCGTTCGTCGGTGATATCCCTTCGGTGTATAGCTGCCATGCGACTCAGAGAACAGGTGGAGGTCAAGATGCGCTAGATTGTCTTGACAGTGGTCGAAAGGCCAGAATCAGGCTTAAAAGACAGACCCTCCGGCCACTAGTTTCACAAGCCAATAGCTGAGCCATCCCGAGCTTTGTCATTTATATGCCAGGCGTGTGTTATCACCACTGCAATCTAGACGCACATGAATGAACAGTCCGAACGAGAGAAGACGTTCATTCTCCAGGGGGATTTACCTAGTCGCGCTGACCGACAAATCGTGTTTAAAGTCAATCGTTATTTAAATGCAGACTGACAAAAAATGACTCTTCATGTTCAGCCAGTAATTGTAGCCAAGTTAAGTTGTTCCATTGTACCGTTCATTGATTCCTATGAACATCTGAATCCAATATACAACTTTCAGTTTCATCGCATCTGACCGGGTCAAATGCCATCACTTGACACGCTAAAACAACTCCACCAGTTTTGAACGCTTTCCATCTGTATACTGACAACCTAGACCAAACTGGGACTATTCAAAGCAGAATAGGCAATACGAACAACGCAACCTACAGTAAATATTCTCATAATTTCATTGTGAAGGATCCCACAGTATACACTTGTAGAGAAAGCTGGCGGAAGTCAAACCAGGTGTTCAGATTAGATTTATTGCATGGCCTTGGAGGAGAACCTGGGCATAAGACACAGGTGGCAGAAAACGGACGTCGTAGCGATGGAACTGTTGGTAGGTAATGAAAAACATTCGATACATTCGATGACAAGGAAGTAGACGGGCTATCAATGAGTACCAATATGTGTAGTCACACTATGGTCGGTGGAAGAATGATTCAGGTTGTATCAGGAATGGCCACGTGATCTACGGGGAAAAAAGCTGCAAGGTGAAGACATACTGATGATTAGAAAAGTAAGGAATGAAACAAAGAAGCTATGAACACAGCAAAAGCGAAGTAGTTAAGTTCCTATGGTAACTGATCAATACGAGTTGTTTAAAAACGATGTAGGGGAGCAACTGATAGTCTGCACACTGTACAGGGTGGTAGTTTTAGTCTCTGATCTCATTGCTAGTGGTCCGAGGTGAAGCGATGGTAAGCTAATCCAAGTAGACTGACGGACTGTAACGCGAAAAGGCACCACCATACAAGAAATCCAAAAACACCTCGGGAGATGGCTACTCCACGGGTTGAAAAGCAAGCGACCAGCTGATTGAAGGTTACACGAGCCTCTAAGAGGGTTGCAGTCCAGGAATAAGTATCAGAGGATCCGACGAAATCACGCGATTGTCCTAGAGTTGGATTCGGGGATATTGTGGAAGATGGGCTAGGTTGTGCACCAAACGGGAGCCAACACAAACCAGCAGTGTTTTTGTAAAGGCAGACAAATGATAGCAGGAGAATGGTTGGCGTGATCCATTGTAAGGCGACCAAATTGAGGCAGTAGAAAATGCTCGCGACCAGTCGCTGAACCTCTTTATTTGAGGTTTGACCGGGCTCACGAGTGAATCGATCCAGCTTGTCCTGAGCGGAATTGAGGTAGACCTGAAGAATGTAAGACACGAAGTTAAAAAGGGAATGTGCGTCGAAAGGACAACGTTGCGTAGAGACTAACAACCACTATCGATCAAGCTCACAGACTGTCACCGGTTTAGTCGTCCACATGTGGATCGCTGACTTCTGTCACTGGGTAGTGAACACTACAGCTCAATAAGAACTATCAGTTGGAGTGTTCCCAATATGATTAAGCCATGTAGATGCTCATGGCTTCACAGATTCTTAGAGCACTACGTGCTCACAGTACAAGTGGTCGTACGAATGTAACCCGAGAAGAGGTTAAGCCAGGGACAGGTCATAACATCAAAAAGGTTGTCAGTCCATTAAATCGTTGGGCGATCCGAGTAAACGGTGCCGTAAAGGGCAATTTCCTATAATAGTAAGCGCTGAATTCCGACACACTTTCGCCACGTCCTCTTTTACTGCAATAACACCTAGTCCCTTCAGCTTTTACGTTACTGGATAAACGTCAATTTTACATCTGGATTCAATTTTCCAAATTAGTCAGCGGTGAATCACTATGCCCTTCATTCGACTGCGTTCATCATCCCCGACAACCATCTAAAACCTTCCTCACTGACACACGCCGAAGGCTGCTGTATGCTCTGGGTAAATAGTTAGATCAAAAGTATCTTTGCTAGAGAGTAGGCCTCATTCGATATCGAACGTCCACCAACTAGTTTCAACATGAAATAACGGCATAATGTTCGTTTTAGTATATAGGAAAACTACTCTCCGTGAGGTTGTCAGAGATAACAATAGTGGTCCACAATGACAGCTTAATTAAAATTGTGGCAGTAATGTGGAAGTACTAAAAGTAAATTAGCAAAACAGAAAAAACGATGAGAAGCACGCAGTACAATCGTCTAATTTTATACACAACATAGTCATGGGAAAACGGAGTTGTGATTAGCTTTAGTTTATTTCACCATCCAATCTGCTACGTTTAAAACCACCAACTGCGTAATTCCTGGACGCGCCATCCACTGTACCGTTGCGCACGGAAATCCTAGTACATTATTATAATGATGTTATTAATAGGGCCTCATATGAGAGCGAGGATAAGAGGTTCCTTTAGATTATCTGAGTGCTTCATCATCATCATCATCATCAAAGACAGCAACTGCNGAAAATATCCCGAAAGTAGGATTGTTGCTAGACGGTTTGAAATAAGTCTATGCCTGGTAGCTGATTTGTTCGCTGAGCTAGGTAGTACGGTCTGAACCACTAGCCAAGGTAACGTCATCCTTAGGTCTTCGTGTAGCGGTGTAACAGCGCGTGTGGCTTCTTGCCTCGTTCAACTTAACTTGGCCAGTCAACACCGAAATGTTGGTGCTCAGTTAGGAGAAATCAGTTTGGGTTAGTTATGTGAAAGATGTTATCGCACGGTTCGTAGATCTGAAACATTGTGGGAGCAACGCATTCGTGACGTGAGAAGCTGGTGAATAACTGTCGGAGACATCCCTGTTACTGTATGGGCCCGAATATTATTCGACGCTATTGTCGCGCGTTCCAAACAGCACTAGAGCTCGTAGTAGATAAATATCAATGGGTTTGGCCATCATTGGTGGGAAATCTAAGTTCGTGTCGCATACCGTCAGCCTATTTTCATAAGCAGCTTAATTGGCTTGTATCAGACGAGTGTCTCCTGTTTAGCTCACCTGACATCGTGCGTTACCGGAGCTCAGGATAGAGTCTGAACCGAGGTCATGGAGGACCGTGTTTGTCCTTCAGTGAGACGACAAACCTATACGTACGATCCCCAAGGTGAGATTCCTGCTCCTCTGTCATCTTATTACTCTTGTGGCTTGGCCATTGGGCGAAACCAATAAAGGAATTCTACGATGACAGCGGTGGATGTTAGTTTCGGTTCATCTGAGTGTAGGGTATTGCGCTGCTTGTGTGGCAAGAAATAGGGAGCAATGCGTCAAAACCCCGAAGTCAATTCGGAAGTATAAGCACTACGTGAATAAGTTGCTCGGAGATATTGACAATTTTTATATCATTCGAAACTGAAAAGCGACCACTCTTTCACAAGGCGATCAGGATGGAGGGTCACCAAGATTGTGGAATAAGCCGTGGGGTTGCATATTCGTTCACCCAACATACTGTCTACAGTGACGTTTGTCCAAGGTTCCGGTTCTCAAACCTCCAAGATAAGGGATCGTACCTTTCTAATGAATTGGAAATAATAAGCCCTCTCCAAGCCTTATTGTGGTGAAAATTGACTCTATTCTATTCATTCTGTTTAGTGTATTTTTATATGCCTTTGTTTTACGATGCGATAAATAGTACGCCCGCGATATACGAAAATATACGATATTCATTCGTCCATATTCGGACTTTTATACTTCGCGTACATTCGGTAGTTACAATACCTACCACTATTCAAATTATCACATTTGGCGTCGCGGTCCGGAATTTTTTTCTCTTCATCACAATGTTATCTGAATTGGAATCGCTCAGTGTAAATT
>NW_008751977.1:513688-530916 GCF_000715545.1 Opisthorchis viverrini | reverse complement strand
ACACTGAACCTGACAATCCGACGTTGAGAAGATCTGAACGTTTGAGGTTCCAACCTATTAGAGACTATAAACACCCGCACGCTCATTCAACGTGTGGTGGATGTGGTGAACATTGACTCTATTCTATTCATTCTGTTTAGTGTATTTTTATATGCCTTTGTTTTACGATGCGATATATATAGTACGCCCGCGATATACGTGAATATACGATATTCATTCGTCCATATTCGGACTTCTATACTACGCGTACATTCGGTAGTTACGATACCTACCACTATTCTAATTATCACACTTATCCTCGTTTCACAATGCGCTTGCTTCCTCCTTTTAGCTAACTCAGAACGCAGATCAAATGTACCGAGGGAAGAAATATTGTTCTCACCTGTGGCAGCCGTCAACGCTAAACACCTACCACTATTCTAATTATCACACTTATCCTCGTTTCACAATCAGAGCGCTTCCTCCTTTTAGCTAACTCAGAACGCAGATCAAATGTACCGAGGGAAGAAATATTGTTCTCACCTGTGGCAGCCGTCAGAAAACGCTAAACTATCTCCCGACCGAAAAAATAAGCTTATCCACCAAGCCCATCATCTACATTTCCTATCCGTATCCCCTGTTACAGCTTTGAGAATACTTGGTCGCTACCTAAAATGGTCCTAAGGTGATTCGCATCCAAATTTGACTGCTCTGCTCGAAAAGAGCGCTAATACTACTAGGTATAAATGTCGTAGGTTCCGGCAGTGTCTTCCTCGAGCAGAGAGATTCAACTGTCAGAGTTGGTTGATGGAACTGCCATCCAATAAGCTTTGTCATATATTCAATTTGCACCATGCCTCAAGAAGTGTATCCACTCAACTGCACTAGTTACTTTCGTCTTCACATAACACTACTTATAAAGTTGCTGAAAACCCTTAGTCCACTTCCGGCTTAACCATTCTCGGGGTTCATCGCGCAGTGTAGTCTCGGGGTTTCTATCAAGTTCACGTTCTACTTGAACATTGCTGCAAGTGGCGCTAACCCTAGAAAGCACACGCACTAACCACCTGAAAGAATTGAGGTTTCACCCTGTCAGTGAAGGCAGTCTATGATGAAAATCTGAGAAGCATTGTACAGCTATTTCATCCTTACTGAGAATCACCAGCAATGCGCATCTCAGTTGGAAACTATCACCAGTATATAATAAATGGATCAAAGGAAGAATAACTCCACAAGATGAGCGAAACCTCCATCTAAGAAGAAGTCATCACTCGCGAAGGCGGCCAATACGTGACCTCGTGATATGGTTTCTGTAACTGAAGGGCGAGCGACGCCATATCTGCGGACTAATCACCTAATCAGCCGCTTTTGACCGAACAGTTAAGTAATCAGCCATTGGTAGGAGGGTCGCTGTTTCAAAATCCCCTTAATTTCGTGAGATGAGCACTGCTGATGATTCCCATTGAGAATGGAAAACCTGTACAGCTTCTCGACTTTTCAGCATAGATCTGACCATTATGGGTGCACCCTTCTCTAAGAGTAAAACATGACCTCCTTTAGATTCCCCAATAAGTGAAAACGCTTGGCAGCGCAGGTCTTCTTGATCGTCTGACGAGACATTGCATGTAAGTTTCCACTTTTAGTGTTGACAACATTCATCATAGCCCTCCTGGCTGCCACATAGCGGTTATATATGGTGCTTAAACTCCGACTATAAGTCCTCACCGCACTGTTAACAAAAGTATGTTACGGTCTTTTGCTTTAGATCGCATATACACTACTCGTTAGTGAATCAGACGATCTTAAATAGTCAACACCCACAACCGCGAAAACCCAGCCTAAACGTGCACTGAATCCACGAGTAACAGTAAAAACTTGAAGAAAATACGCACGGTATCCGAAAAGGCGCCTCAGGTCTCCTTGAGTTCAAAACCCTTCCACTGAGAGGTGGTGTTACGTTGTTGTGAATGGTAGACTCATCGGCAATTTTCAAATACAAGAGCCTTTGTTCTTTAACTACGTTTCGCCTCAATGGATTGTAGCACGCGTCTTATCCGGGCAAATGAGTTTTGACGTGTGTTTCAAAGCCTAATTTGCAAAGCAGAAATTTCAATGTTTCATCATAATGTCTTAGTTGTGTCACATCGTACCTTCTAGGTACATAAGCAATGTTGCTCCCAGTAGCGTACGTATGCATCCAACTGATTTTTAGTTACCTTAGGGAATGGGATTGTTAATCAAGCTTGATTTTCGCAAACTTGTTCGAATAGACAAAATCCACAGTTTACTGAAAAAAGAAACATTATACGGTATTTCCTCGCAAAAATAGCAACGTTAACATCTAGTGAAAATTTCAATTTGGATTGCCGTCTTCGAACTAGAGTCAGTTCCAAGTAGCTTGATGCGATAGGAGTACAATTAGCGATTTCGTTGCCAACAAGAATCCATTCAGAGGATTTTGGGGATAAATTAAAGATGAGTAGCGAATGTCACGTAATTTATACAAAAAACTAATTGGAATTCAAATACTCACACCGAGTCATGTGTTACAGCTAATGAGACGTATCAGACCTAGGTGGGTTCTGCGGCTGAGCGGATGCAGTGCAAGGACGCCAACGACGTGTGTGGTTCGCGACAAAGCCAGCTGAATTGTCCGTTTGCGGTGGCGCTCGATGGTGACGGGGACCAGTGGTCTTTATAGTTTGTGGCAATGGTGCGCGATGACTTTGAGACTGCTTAGATGAATAAATTTTGTCAGATGATTCGAATCGGACAGATAGTACGCCGCGGTTAACTTGAAGCTGTTGTGGAACCAGTGCACTAGGCGAATGACTAACTCGATCTTGTTTTGAATTGGAGATGTGTGGCTTCACCTCCTGTAAAGTATGTTCCGGATTGATCGGGGACATGTTTAGAGAAACAATTGTCTGAAGTCCCTGATTGAATGTGGACTCTAACGCTTGCAACTCAGAAGCATTTGATACCCCACCACGATTGGTGTTCCGGTAGAGACGTGGAATCAGGTCCCGGATAGCAACTTGATACCTCTTTTCGGGAGGATGGGTTTGCAACTCGACAGCGAACCAGTGTTGCAAACAGCAGGAGGGAAATAAGCGCCAAAGTGGCAGGAAGTGTAACAGTTTGGATTCATGGGTAGGCGGCATCATACTTTCAATGAGGTTCAACAATGACCACAAACCAGTATAGGCAAAATAAATGGTCATGAGGTTCGATGAGAGACCGTCACGGGACGGAAGTCACGAACTCTCCAAGACAAATTTTGCTTCCAATGCATTACACAGTTCCTCGTAGTGATCTAACGAATCCTCATCAGCCTGAAAGCTGACGACAGCACACGCCACCAGGGTCAAATTAAGTGAGCACTGATATGGAGGAACCAAATTTCCTTCGAGAGACCACTGCGCACGACAATAAGCAATCGTGACAGCCAGGCTGATCATCCAGCCTAGTGCTGTAGGATCCGTTAGAAGAGTAATGCCAAGCGGCGAGTAGAAAACTTGATCCGTATGTTGGAGGCTTGGGTCGCGATTGATGGGATCGATCGGGATGGTCAGTGATACCAATTTTTTACCACAAGGCAAGTACTCTGTAACATGAGGATTCAGACCGACGAATTTATCGCAACCACCCAACTGACGTTCAAAACCAACGATAAAACGATAGTGCATTACACGAATAGGGAGTTTAATCATATAGGAAAGCGACCTTCTTGAATATCCCTCATGCAATCCTGCAAACATCACCCAATGGCCATAGAGACGCTGAAAAGATGTGGTCAAAATTTTCCCTTTTTGAAAGGCTTTCAAGAACCGAGAAGGTCACCCAACTGTAAAGTTTGTACGCTGCAGACAGGGAATAACTATCCCGGACAACAAAGCGTGTATGTCACTTTTCCGAACTGAAGCAGATTGAACATTGGAGTCTGACAAACAAAGTTCACCAAACATGACATTTGGATATGGTTCAGGAAGATTAAGCGCTGTAGTCAGCAATTGGCTATGGTGTTCAAGGTTGTATGTAAAACCTGGGATGCAATCAGCTAACTGTTGAATGAACTGGTCTCGGTGCCCTTCCAGTTGAGCGTCAATGATGCGTTCAACGGGCTCTTTGGAATTGGGAGCGAATTGGCTGAGCCAATCACGAATGGCATAAAACCGGAGTTCTCTCTTACTTCTGGATTTGTCTCGATATGCACATATTCCTTCGTGCAGTTCCGGAGGAAGCCGAAGTTGGGGCATAGTGTTGGACCCCATCATTAAGGCTAACAATATACGATGTTGAGGTGCAACTGAGCTAAGCGTAGAACGCTACCGATCGAATAACTTTGCTGACAAAAAATAACGGTAGTTCACGCTGGAGGAGTCCTCTGTATCGGGTTGAAAGTCGACGTAATTCAGGGGAACAAAGCGGTGGAAAGGGCCGTTGTCTGCATTGTCGGACAAAGCATTTGAAGGAACCAATATAAAGTAATCCAAGCAAGATCCAAGTACTGGACACTTCAGCTGCGCAGAGAGCGCAGCCGTGGTACGCACGACAGGAGACATCACTGTAAAACAAATACTGAGGTCACGCAACACACTTAACAAGACATGTTTCGAAAGAAAAAACGAGCAACTAAAGTCCGAAGTGGACGGGGACTCTCCCGTATCTTTGTCCATATTCACGCATTGATTTTGAACTATCGAATCCAAAGTCCGACCTTGAAGAACAAAACAGTCAAGTGAATATTTCAAACCAAAAGGATCGTGCAGATCCATTGACAGAACACTAAGACCGGGAAGCCGAACATTTTCCCATACCCACGTAGCAAACCAGATAACTGTGGATTGTGAGGAACGTGTAGCGAGCAGGATTCTAACGAGGAGATAGGATACCACGTGAGCAGACGGCATTTAATATCTACAGCATAATCACCCAATGGTCATAGGCTGGTAATGGAACCCATTTATCAACAGACAGCGAATACCTCTGAAACTAAGCCACGACTGATGCCAGATACCACCACATTTTATAGGGTACATCATATTTTTCAACCTGCCAAAGAAGGGTGCGACTGCCTGAGTGTTTAGCCTCCTTGAAGCTATGAAGCACGTATGGAGATGACTGTGTGTAACCAAACGTGACAAAGACTTGGGTTTCCCTCACTTGCGAACTGTCTAATGTTATCCTAAACCTCAGGTCGAGGATAACCTGTTCGCCCCTCCATGATTCCCAGACGGTTAAGCTCCTCTAGGTTGTTGAGTTCACGCCAGTGCCATGATACTTTGTATGTCTTTAACTGCATTTGCCCTCGTGGCTAAATTTCGCAAAACCTGGGAGAATAGTAAAAATAAGTCCACTGAAGGAAATCAATGCACAGCCTAACTATCTCTGAGTTATGACGTCTTCGCCAACCGAGAACATCCTTAACCTTCGTAACTACTCTCTAGTGAAATGACTCGAGCACTTGATCGTGATGGAATCCATACAAAACCTTCTCAGATGCAGTGAGCACGTGGCATCTGCCTTATTGCTGGTGTCTGTTGAACCCTACAGCTTCAGCATTTTGAATGATATATTTCTATGAGGTATCTGAATTTGGAGACTTTTCGAATGTGGTTTGCCGACGCCATGAAAGGGACGCTAATGCCATGGAGCTGAATTAACAGTCAAAATAGTTGGTTGTAACCGCTAATTTACCTTTAAGATCCATCCAATAAGTGCTTGGTATTCTACACTTAGTTGCTCTTAGATGACTACCTGAGCTTCGCTCTTATGCGTCTGCGTAAGTGATGTGGTGAGCTCGAAAACCAATCAAAAGATCTGAGCGGAAGCTACTGAGACAGCGTATGACCGGACAAAACACGAAAACACTAACCAGTAAGCTTAGTTGGTTGGGCAACTGCCGCCTCCCTGAATGGGGACCCCCGGGGCTCAAATCACCAGTGGTTAATGACATTGACAGAAATGGCCCAATCACGCAGTCAGTGGCGCCCGTGCATCAAAACTATCACCTTCAATGCGTAGCTACTCAATTTCCAAACATGCCTTCGCCTCCAAGGCTTGGTTGTACGTTCCACGGTCCCATTATCTGGTGATCGAAACTTTAGCAGCTGGAACCAGTATGCCCATGGTACACGTTTACGATTGATAAATTGAAGTGACTGTTCTTGTTGACCACCGTTTTATAGTCCGCACTGGTTGTTCGACTTGGTCAGACTGGTCAGTCCGGTTCGTGATTGGACCTGCGGTTGCCTACATGACCCGACCGTTGTTTATTCAAGTGCTGTTGTTCGCGATTGTTCTAATCCCATCACTAAGGTTGACTGACACTGGCAGCTGCATGAGCATGACTTCACCCTCGATCGTACACACTGAAATACTTGGATGCATCGCTTCCTAACTTCCTGCATCATCCGTCTTTCGAAAACTTCCACCTTTTGTGTAAACTATAACCACGCCGAAGTTTTTGATCACGTCGTATTCTTTTCTGAGATTGTCTCTCTTCTCAACCGCTAGAGACAGTCAACCACGTCTTTGCCATTCTTCTAACCCGCAAACTTGGATCTACAGGAACGCAATGAACGCATACTTATTGCTTCTTCGAGGTATGGGATTCGGTGAATGTCTCGCTCGTAGTACAACTTCTGATCTCACCCCGTTATTTATAAGCACACGGTAACAAGCATAAACTAAAGGCTTCGGAAAAGTGCTCCCGTTAGTATGTGCATTAATGTGCGCTACCAAATATACAAATATAACCATTATCGGAGCAACCAGAAACTCCGAGTATATCACCGGCACAGAAGATAGCGATGAATAATTCAACCCGAGCAGTCCACACATGAGAACTTACATCAGTGTCATCCAAAGATTGTTAGTTTCAAAGGTCGTAGCCCAGTTGAGTAGCGTTTATTGCGTTGCGAAGTACCGAGAAATTTGCATCTGCTGTGATGAAATTATTCATTATTTTAACTCCGCGTACGATACAAATGCAACACCATCGCAAAACATCTTTTTTGGCTCATAAGCGGACTTCATTCCATTATGTACTGTGCATTATATCTTGCATCCACACACTTAAACGAGACGGCTAAAAGCTTTTTATTTTTGGTGGAAATTTGGCAAAATCGTAAGAGCTATGCTGACCACCTCTTTTACGTAGTCAACTCTGTGCTGAAAACAGTCAAAGGCTTTCCAAAATAAGTCCCCTAAATTAGTGCAGTCCCCGTGAACTAGTTCGTAAATGGTCGGCTCGTATCCGGAACGGATTCATTGGCCATAGCGTTTATTATAAAAAATAAATCTACCTTCAGTTAGCTGGCAGGCGAATGTGCGCATTATTGTTGGGGTTGTCAGTATCCCCAAAAACTGCTTATTTTCCGAGTTATTGCCAATTTATTTTCAAAAATTTTTGAAATTTTAAATTTCGCGCCTTTTCCGCTATGTTGCACCTCAATCCGTAAAGACCGCGCTCTTTTCCTATTGGCCAGTTATACTTTGTGCGCATTAACTGACTTATCGCTCCCCAAGGTCGCTCGAAATATATATATATATATGACATTGCTCCCACTGTAATTCGCCTTTGTTTGAGGCAGTAAAAGCCCTCTTCTGAAGGTCTGGTCTTCTTCTCTGTCTGCGCTAGGAGTGGTTGGGCTCGCGTCATAGCTGGGGAGTTGTGCGCTCGTTCTCAGGTCGCGTATATCCGTTGATCGTACCCGATTCCGATACATGTCATTTGGCGACGAGGGGTTTCGTTCTACTCGTAATGGATCCTGCGGAAGTGGAGGCCCTGCTCGAGCAACAGCTTAAACTCATCGAGATGCTTACGCAGCTAAAGGTTCCCGCTAGTAGTGCTACGTCCAATCCGGCGCCCGGTCAGCAGGTAGATGCGATTGCGAATAGCATAGCGGAATTTAACTACGATCCAGACGCTAACGTTACGTTCGAGACGTGGTTCCGCCGTTACGAGGACCTATTCCGAGTTGATCTCGCTGCGCAGGACGATGCATGGAAAGTCCGGCTCTTGCTTCGTAAACTTGGCCCGGCAGAGCTGGACAAGTACTGCAACCTCATCCTGCCACAGAACCCACGCGACAGGTCATTCGATGACACCGTACAGACGCTTATGGTAACCTTTGGGGAACGGTCGTCTCTATTCAACACGCGGTACCGATGTCTAAAGTTGGTTATGAACGAGTCAGATGACTTTTTGACACACGTTGGCATTGTTAATCGCGAATGCGAACGTTTCAAATTGAAGTCGCTCACAACTGACCAGTTCAAATCTCTGATTTTCATATGCAGCCTCCAATCTCCCAAGTTCGCAGACATACGGACGCGCTTGCTCAACCGACTGGAGCAAGACCCCTCGCTGACTCTCAACGCCATCGCAGACGAATACCAACGGTTGACTAACCTACAGCATGACACCACTTTGGTCCAATCTGGGGGCCAAGGTGGTCCCGAAGTTCATGCGGTTCGCCAGGCCTCCAAGCCACCTGGCTCTCAAATCTCTGGCCCGTCCTCCTCTGGTCCGTCGCGCTCTGGCAATGCCCAATCAAATCAGCAGAACGTCCAGAAGAAGAAGCCGTCATCCCCATGCTGGCACTGCGGGGCTTGGCACTTTGTCAAATTGTGCCCCTACAAACAACATCGATGTCGACAATGCAAGACCGTTGGCCACAAAGACGGATACTGCAAGGCACGCCCAGCCAGTACATCCCATGGCGCATCCAAGCAGCACCGGCGCCCGCAGACTTCCAAGCAGGTGGGCTCCGCTTTGAGCCTGCTTGCAACATTTCAAGTCAGTGCCCCGTCACAACGGAAGTTCCTCACAGTCCTGGTCAATGGACGCCCGGTCCGACTGCAGTTGGACACTGCATCGGACATCACGATCATATCGGAGAAACTTTGGAATACGCTGGGGCGACCACCTATCCGACGCTCATCCAGAACCGCCATCAGTGCCTGTGGCGGTGAACTGCGGCTCTCTGGAGAATTGCAATGCTGTGTCTCATTCAATGGAACGACATTCACTGGGTCATGTTATGTTGCTGATGCCGAATTGAACCTCCTTGGCCTTGATTGGTTCGACCGTCTTGGGTTGGCAGATGTCCCACTCAGTTCCATCTGCAACGCGGTCCGTTCTCACGTTCCTGCCCCAGATCAAGCCGGTGATATTATTCGGCGCTTCGCCAAAGTTTTTGAACCTGGCCTTGGTTGCTGTTCCACCGCACAAGCAACCCTCCAAATTCGACCAGACGCTATCCCAGTTTTTCGCCCCAAGAGACCAGTTCCATACGCCTCGCTGCCGCAGGTTGATGCAGAACTTCAGCGTCTGGAACAACAAGGCGTATTATCTCCCGTAACGTACTCCGAATGGGCAGCACCGATCGTCGTGGTGAAGAAGCCAAACGGGTCAATCCGCATTTGTGCCGATTTCTCAACCGGCCTAAATGCAGCTCTCCAGCAGCATCACTATCCGCTACCAGCGCCAGACGACCTGTTCACTGTTCTAAATGGTGGGAAGCTCTTTGCAAAAATCGACCTTGCGGATGCATACCTTCAGATTGAAGTCGCACCAGAATCACGCCCATTACTCACAATCAACACACACCGTGGGCTATATCAGTACAACCGTCTTCCGTTTGGCATCAAAACTGCCCCTGCAATCTTCCAGCAGTTGATGGACACCATCCTGTCTGGCATTCCAGGTGTGGCCGCATACCTGGATGATGTTCTGATTGTCGCTGGCTCTCCCGCTGAACTGCACACGCGAATCGATATGGTGCTCAAACGCATCCAAGACAATGGTCTCCGCCTCCGTGCCGAGAAATGTCAATTCTTGTTGGAAACAGTGAAATATCTTGGGTTCATCTTCGATGCCTCTGGTCGCCACCCTGACCCGGAGAATATCCGAGCTATACAGCAGATGCCGCCCCCTAAAGATGTCCCATCCTTACGCTCTTTTCTGGGGCTGATCAGTTATTATTCGGCATTCCTGCCTGCGCTACACGACATCCGGCCTCCGCTTAATCGGTTGCTTGGAAAGGACGTCCCCTGGTGTTGGTCAGAAGAACGTGAAGAAGCTTTCTGCAAACTGAAAACCATGCTCAGCTCTGATATGCTGCTGACCCACTACGACCCGAAACTACCGATTATTGTGGCAGCTGACGCCTCTAACTGTGGAGTCGGTGCCGTCATCCTACACGTCTTCCCAGATGGATCAGAGAAAGCCATCATGCATGCGTCGAAATCGCTAACTCCAGCAGAACAGCGATACGGCCAAATAGAGAAAGAAGCGTTGGCATTGGTGTTTGCGGTCCGGCGGTTCCACAAAACGCTGTATGGCCGCCGTTTCACTCTACTCACCGACCACAAACCACTGCTCTCCATCTTCGGCTCAAAGAAAGGTGTTCCAGCACACTCTGCCAACCGCCTGCAAAGATGGGCTCTGATTTTGCTGGGGTATGACTTCGATATTCAGTACCGGCGCCCGACCGACTTCGGCCAGGCCGACGCACTATCTCGCCTTATTAGCACCCAGCCAACACCCGAAGAAGACACGGTCATTGCGCAACTTTCGAGGACTACCCGAAGAAGACACGGTCATTGCGCAAGTTGCTTTCGAGGACTCAGCCGATCACCGGCTGGTCCATTCCGTTCGGGCACTACCCATGACGGTAACAGAGGTTCAGAGAGCAACCACGGTTGATCTTACTCTCCAAAAGGCGATCCAATTCATGAATTCGAGGTGGCCCTCGAACCTCAAAGACGATTGCCTCCGACAGCTCCTCCATCACCGAGATGTTTTGGCAATAGTAAAAAACTGTCTAATGTTTGGAGATCGACTAGTGACTCCCAAAGCCCTACGCCTTCGAGCTCTCCGTCAGTTTCATTCGGGGCATCCCGGAATAAACCGAATGAAGTCGCTCGCCCGTAGTTACGTTCACTGGCCACACATGGATCGCGACCTCTCTGACTACGTCAGAGACTGCGCAGTGTCAACAGGCCGCGAAGAACCCACCACGCCTTCCGCCAGCTGCTTGGCCTCGACCCGAACGCCCTTGGTGCCATGTGCATATCGACTACGCCGGCCCAATTAAAGGAGTGACATATCTCATCCTGATTGATGCCTTCTCCAAATGGCCATAAGTTGTGCCTGTCGCCCCACCAACGACAACCAACACTATACGGGCATTGTCACAGCTCTTCAGCCAACACAGCCTACCGGAGACTTTGGTAACCGACAACGGATCACAATTCTGCTCAAGCTGCTTCCAAGAATTCTACCGGGGAAACGCCATCACGCACGTCCGTTCGCCTCCATACCACCCCCAGTCCAACGGGCAGGCGGAACGTTTCGACGATACGTTCAAGCGTGCGCTCTTCAAGTCTCAAGGGGAGATTTTGGTCTATCGGACCACTCCAAATGAACCTCTAGAAGATCGGAAGTCACCCGCCGAAGCGCTCATGCGCCGGAAATTGCGAACTACCAGTTCTGCCATGTGTTCGGCACCGATGGCTAGTTTGTAACTTGACCTGAACACAAAACCGGCCCAGTTCCAAGTAGGTGGAAGCGTTTCTGCCCGAGACTATCGACCAAGGCACGAACGCTGGATCGCGGGATACGTGTTACAAAAACGCGGCAGCGTAATGTACGACGTCTCTGTGGGCCAAGACATCTGTATTCGACACAGGAATCAACTGTGTTCATGCCATCTCTCAGAGCGACCAGCACCCCAGAAAGAACTCCCGCTCGACATACTTCTTGACACTTTTGAACTGAAGGCCGCCACACCTGATGCAGCGCAGCCGGCAACACAGCAGCCAGTGAGCCAAGCCTTCTACCAAGAAGATGGACAGATCGCCGTCGACGTCAAACCACTCTTCTTCAAATGGACCTCCGAAAAACCCGTTATTGACATTTTTCCACCAGAGTAGGTGTTGGGGATGTCAGTATCCCCAAAAACTGCTTATTTTCCGAGTTATTGCCAATTTATTTTCAAAAATTTTTGAAATTTTAAATTTCGCGCCTTTTCCGCTATGTTGCACCTCAATCCGTAAAGACCGCGCTCTTTTCCTATTGGCCAGTTATACTTTGTGCGCATTAACTGACTTATCGCTCCCCAAGGTCGCTCGAAATATATATATATATATGACATTGCTCCCACTGTAATTCGCCTTTGTTTGAGGCAGTAAAAGCCCTCTTCTGAAGGTCTGGTCTTCTTCTCTGTCTGCGCTAGGAGTGGTTGGGCTCGCGTCATAGCTGGGGAGTTGTGCGCTCGTTCTCAGGTCGCGTATATCCGTTGATCGTACCCGATTTCGATACATATCAATTTTCACCAGAGTTTGTTAGTCACCTCCTAGGCTCTTCTAGTGACCTAAAATGAAAGTGAAAGTTTTTCAAAATTAACTGAAGCTCACCTAAAAAGCAGAGTTCCGGGTTTCTCTGAGTTCGAACTCCGTCTTTTAGCCGACCTGCACTTGTCGTCTGTAGAGTGTCCATGTTTGCCTGCAGCACACCACACTGCAATCGTTTTATCTACGAACAAGTGTTGGCTGCGCCAGATACATTCCTTAAGTAGGGTCGTTGGACTTTGGTTTTCGCACACGAAGGTCCCCATCAAACATCAGGTTGTAGATAGTTTAATGTCAGGCTAGTGTAACCAGTAAAGCACACTGTCCTATAAACATCCAGCTGAATGCATAGTATGTCGTCTGAGTCCTCAGTGTAGGCTGACAAGGAAAACACTCACAAATAAACCGAGGTGGAATGTCGATGGATCGATCCTAGTCAGCAACTACAAGTCCCCTTCGGAGTGCCAAAATAAAGCGGAATCTTTCGTGAAAATGTGATAATTAGAATAGTGGTAGGTATCTTAACTACCGAATTTACGCGTAGTATAGAAGTCCGAATATGGACGAATGAATATAGTATATTCTCGAATATCGTGTGCGTACCATCAATCGCATCGTAAAACAATGCATATAAAATACACTAACCAGAATGAACAGAATAGAGTCACTGTTCACCACAGAAAACCAGCACACAAACATTGGGCTGATTTAGCCGTTTACGCAACGAAATACATTTGAATCAATTTCCATCCATCGGGTATTGAATAAGCATGTCAGAAGAACAGCTTTGTTTCACTACCGTATCGAATGCAAACATGAAATAGGTAGTTAAGTAGATCGGACTCTGTATTTTCATCTTGGTATAAAAGATGTTCATGATGCAGATAAGTTTTTTCGAACAGTCATACCTCCGTAGGACAATCTGTATTGCATCTATACTGAGTGACTCACAAGCGCCGGCGAAGTCCACCAAAATGTTCATGACATTTTTCTTGCGTCTGACTTGCAACAGAGCTGATAGCAATGGCAGATTGAGTTTCGAAATAGGCACCACTTTTCATAAAGTTCCTTCACACTGCCAATGACTAGTCATCTAAACAGTGTGATAGCCGAAATCTTGCTTGTTTTGAATGAGATACCGACTCTGTGGACATAGGAACTTTCACTGGTTTGAGGAGGATAATCCATTTTCCAGAGTACGCACTGCAGCTAGAAAAAGTGCGGCATAATGCCTGTCTCCCGAGCTTAAAGAGCTCTACGTGCAAGCCATTCTGTCTCGCTGTTCTGCTATTTTGTAACGACTTAATATTAGCCTGCACTTTCGTAGATAGATCAGCTGATCTAAGTCATGTGGTTCAGACCCACCTACGCTATTCAGCCGAGTAATGGTGGAACGCGGTGTTGAAAAAATGGTCTCTAAATTGCCTAACTTTGCTAAAACTTTCTATTTATCCTCCGGTTTAGTTGTCTTCTAGCAACCAGACAGATAGAAGTTTCGACACGTGGACTTCTTTCGATCGGCAAAAATCCCTCATGACAAAGACAAACTAGGGATTCAGCTGGGTTCCAGGTGAGTCTCTCGAAAGAACCAAATTAGATTGCAGATGAGCGTATATTCGCTAAGAGCTTATTATGTTCACGAACTTCGGGGGCATTCCTTGGTGGGCAAGCGTGTCAACCGGTCAACCGAGTCAAATGCGCTTTGGAGACCAGGGATACTAGAATCCTGCGTCGCTTATACGTATGGCGTTTCACGGATTCACGGATTGATACACAGGATAGAGGCTATTGCCCAAGTTTCCCGGGTTGGTTTTGTTCTTGTCGGTCAGTGGCAGCTGTAACCTGCAGGGCACAAGTGAAAAAAGAGTGTAACACTGCTCTTTATGTTCTCAGCGCGGGGCAGTATGCTTGCCAGCGCGAGGATTCGCATAAATAAATGTCTAATAGTGTTTTAAATTGGGTTCTAGAAGGAGCATGTACAACCGTCGGAGGAAGGTCATTCCGCGTAGCTACTACACGAAATGAAAAATATTGTCTAATGTATGTGTGCACTGAACTTGAAAATTTTCTTACTATGTCCCCGCCGGGTGTTTGCTGGGTCAACGGTAAAAAACCTATTTGCCAAGCTTTGTTCAAACGGTGTAAGTAAGAATTAGGTCCCCTCGGAGGCGAAGGTACTCCAGGGGAAAGAGATCAAGCATCGCGAGACGAGTTTCGTGGTCCACGGATATGAGGCCGGCAACCGTTCTCGCGGTGGCCCACTGGACCGACAACGCAAGCGTCACGGCAACCAGGGCATCCAAGCCTTGAATTGGAGACCAGCTTGCGTAGGTGAGAAAAGGGGGGCGTAATTTTCCGATTTCGTCTATAGCCTCAGAGTGGTCCCGAAACCTTTTAGGGCAACATAGGGTCGCCTCCAACAGCATACGTTTAGCATAATGCACAATAGCCCGGTGGCCTAACTGTGCCTGAAGCACTTGTTAGGCTTCATGGGTGTTTCATCTCACGGTGTTACTAGTTACGTAATCGACAGAAATATTATTCAATCCGAAGGCCCTATGACAGGGGCGCACCTAATACATCGCATGTTGTTACGTAGTATTTAGAGTCGCCAACGAAAACGGAAGGAATGATGTCCAGCCACAACTGAGTTTCACGGTTCAAAACCCACAAGGGTGACAAGTTGTTGTTGCTTTAGGCATAGCTGATGAGTGCCGTCAACAGTCGCATTAGAAGGTTGTGGCAATAGTGGTATTCCAAGCCTAGCGAACATTGCTCACTAAATACGTCAACAACTGCCTACACTATTCTGTGTGCTCAGATGATTGGTAAACCCTTCTTCATGCCATAACGATACTTTACGTTAAGGGGTGAACGATCGGAAATAGAAAATAGGCTACCACTCAGTAAACACGCCGCTGGTGGCACCACCGCGGGCATCGGTGCCCAAATGTGGCAAAGAGGCTTGGCAAATAGCCGGTGGTGCCAGAGCAGTAGCTCTAGCTCAACCACTGAGGCTATCGTTGATCCGTTGGCTCCAAACGACGTACCGATGGTTCTGTCATTATAAATCAAAGTTAAGGCTGTCCACGAACACACCGGGTCTCTCACCCAGGGTAGTAAATGAATATATCTGATGCCTTAGCTACCGAACACAATACCAAGGAATTCATTGAGAGGAACATAAACAATAGCACGTAGGCTGTTCTTTTCATTCAAACGAATAACGGTTTCATAACTTGTGAACGATGCTGAGTGCAAACAATCGATAATCCAGGGTCAGCTGCTAAATCCTTGCTGTTCTGACTAATCACATTTTGGTACAGCCAGTAATCCCAAATAATATCTTCCTTTGGAGATATGGATTACTTTAGGAACAAAATGTAAGATAACACTTTCTACAACCGAGCTATCCTAAACTACCGGTAATTGATCGCTCTTTGCGTTCATTAGACTAGCAAATCTGTCAGCGATGTAAATTTTTAAAAGATAAAATCCCGCTATAATTTTCTGCTTCGTTTGAGAGGGTCAGTCATAAAACGCAAAATCGCCATGTTGACCTTTTTGAATGTTCCCGCCATCTAGACTTCAACCAATGAGAATGGGGATGACACTGCAAGTCGCATGATGGCGAACAAAACAGCTCTATTGGAAACAAGCAACGGCATCGGCCTGTATATTGTAGGGCACAGTTTGACCTTGAACCACGGATTCACGGATTGATACACAGGATCGAGGATTTTGCCCAAGATTCCCGTGTCGGTTTTGTTCTTGTCCGTCAGTGGCTGTCGTTCACCTGAAAGGCACAAGTGAGAAAAGTGTGTAGCTCTGCTCTTTATGTTCTCAGCGCAGGGCATTATGCTTGCCAGCGCGAGGATTTGCATAAATAAATGTGTAATAGTGCTCTAAACTGGGCAACCCTTGTTCAAATAGGGCATAAAAAAGGATTAGGTATCGTCGGAATCGAAGATTCGGGGAGAAAAAGATCAAGCATCGCGAGACGCGTTTCGTAGTCCACGGATATCGGGCCAGAAATCCTTTTCCTAGCATCTCGTTGGACAAACTCAACGAAGTCTTTCGTTCTGAGCAGACAACTTAGTTGGCATATTCATGGAGCGTCTGACATAGTCCACATAGTGTATCGGGAAGTCAATGCGGGTAATACGGAAGAAGGTGCTCCATAATCGTTGAACGGCCGATGCCTTTTTGGGCCAATTTCTCATGGTGCACTGAGAAGGAGAGGTTTGAAGTGAACCAGATACACAAATCCTTTTGGCGCTCATCCTCATGATGTTTTCTGATTCTTTCCCACCATGTACGACAAAGAAATTCGCTGTTTCCTCTAGATAACGTATGGACGCAACTTTCGCCATTCAGAGGAAGGTGCCAGTCAAACGACCCCTGCTTTGCAGTGTCTGCATCCATCCATTTGGAGGGCACTGGCATTGGGACTCCAGGATTTCAAGTCGTCCGCAAAAAGTAGACATGGACTCGCAAGAACAAAAGTTCATTGAGACATGGACTCGCAAGAACAACTGGAAGTTCATTGACGTGGATCAGAAACAACACCGGTCCCAAGACGGAGACTTGAGGGACTCTAATGTAGACCGGCGCTCGAGAGGTGTAGGTCAAGTCTATTCTCACCCGGAATGATATGCCTGATAGGAACGCCTTGATCCAATAGAGGACTATCTCCTGGATACCGTAAGACTCGAGTTTGTGGAGCAGCGGGACGTGTGGGACCCTATCGAAGGCTTTTGAGAAGTCGAAAAATAAGGCATCCGATATGAGTCCTTCGTCCTTGGCTTCGGTTAAGCTGTCCATAAACACGAGCATGTTTGTCACGCGAGAGCGGTGTGGGAGAAATCCGTGTTGAGCTGGAGATA
>NW_008751977.1:498204-512967 GCF_000715545.1 Opisthorchis viverrini | reverse complement strand
CCCAGTGGAGCGTTAATTGTTACCTGATCAACGAAGTGTCTTTCGTTGGTGATGACCAAATCCAAGAGGGATGGTAGTTGGTCTGCGCGGTATCTGATGGGTCCAGCGACATGTTGGGTCCAAGTGCTCCGTTGAACGACTTCTAACAGCGCCGCTGCAAAAGGTCCGCCTGATTTGACGCGCTGGAGCTCAGTCCAGGAGGCCTTTGGCGCGTTGAAGTCACCTACCAGCAGGAGATCAGTGAAATGGTAGTTGGAGGGGAGTTGCTCAAGTGTTTGTATGAGGAATTGGTCATCTTCAGGGGGACTCGAAGGGCTACAGTAGACCACACCGGAAAGGAGAGAATCAGACCCGCGCAGCGGGATTTGGACCCATAGTGCATCGCAAAAGGGTGCAGGTGTGGTGTCAGAGAGGACGATCGGGATCGGTAGGGCCGCATGTAAGTACAGAGCAACCCAACCAGCCCTCCCTCGTTTTGAGGCAGCTCAAAAAATAGAGTAACCCTCTATCAAGGTCTCCGCGTCAGAGACATCTGGTGTGAGCCAGGTCTCTGTGAGTGCGATTATGGGCGGTTGTTCAAGGCAAGCTGACTGTTATCGCCGAGTTTGTTGAAAAGGCTGAGGCAGTTTGTGTACAAGCATTTCAACACTGCCTCTGCTGCCTCCAAGGGTGAGGAGCCGAAAGTTGAGTGACCAGCGTGGTTAACAGACTTAGTAGTTGTCCACCAGGTTTGAGTTCGAGACCAAGGCCCCAAGGGGGCCTCTGGAGCGATGTTGTCTGCTTCCGGCCTTTGTGGTTTCTGGGGGTACTTTTCGCCTGCGGGGTTTTTTTCGTTCCGTGAGAGCTCGGTTTGTTCGGGCTTCTTGGCTTTGGGGGACGGAGTTTTTTCCCCATGGGCGAAAATTTCGACCGATGCTGCTTGTAGCTCTTTTAGCATCCCTTTTTCGTCGACCAGATTTGCTGTTGATCAAGGGTTTGCTGCAAGCTTTCGCCTTTCTGGAACCTTGGGCGTTTTGGCGCGGTTGAACCGGAAAAGTGCCTCTGTGAGGCCCTGAGCGCTGGGTGGTGGCACCAAGAAGTAATGATTTTGGTGGCGCTCCCAAGAGGCTCGTTTTCCTGGAGGACTGCACCTTGAAGCCAGCCAGCAGTTTTCTAATATGGCGAGTTTTACATGGCTTTTTTGGATGCAGTCGCTCTTCTTCCGTGTTTGTGTGAACACCCGATCCGCCAGCGATCAGCGTGGCCAACTGGATACACGGAGGACTTTCCGGTTGGCTGTAGTCATGTTTGTGGCTTTGGGTGTCGGGGTCCTGGGCGACGGTTGTGTCCACAAGCAGAGAGGTCGCTTTTGGCGGAGTGGAGCTAGAGATTGGCCTCGCTTCTTGTCCCCGCACATCTGACTCAGTCCGGCTCAGAGGCTGTGACTTTGTTGACGAGTGCGCGGCTACAGCTGTGCCCTCTGATACGGAGGTAAGCGTTGATAGTTCCACGTAGTTTGGGCGCTGCTTGCATGTGGGGTTTGCCTCCTCCAGGATGTCCCTGCCGTTGGTTGGCGAGAGGCCTGTGGTGGTCGAATAAAAACTGCCGTCCGGAGACGCAGCTGGTTTCGTCGGCCTGCTTTCGGGAGCACAGGGGGATATGACCACAATCGGCTTGGTCATGAGTTTGCCGTCGTCTGGTTTGGTGCCCGGTGGGAGCCTGTTTCGTGCTTCCACTCCTGAACTGTTGTGACCAAGCTTACGCGCGTCTAGAGGGCGATCCTCAGATAGGCGCCTGATCATTGGGTTGGCCTTTTGAATGTTGCCAGCCCGCTCCAAGATTTCCTGTACGTCGGACGGGGAAGAAAGAGGGACTTGACATCCAAGGGTTCGCTTACTTCCCTTCTGGCGTAGCCATTATGCGTGGAGCGATTTATCAGGCTTGCTGAGGATCGACTGTGCCAGCTTGGCGGGCGTGATTTTTCCGGAGAATGAAAAAATTTCCATAAATTTGCACGAGGGGAAAACGATGCCGGTTTCGAACATACCGCGGTTCTAGCACGGCTTGCTGAGGATCGACTGTGCCAGCTACCCTGGCGTGATTTTTCCGGAGAATGAAAAAATTTCCATAAATTTGCACGAGGGGAAAACGATGCCGGTTTCGAACATACCGCGCGTTGTTCTAGCACCTGACGAAGTGTGAAGATTCGGTCAACACTATCCCTACAAGGCCGCTTGCTGCTCTAGAGTAAGTGTTTCACAAGTGTTTCATAAGGCAACGAAGCACAAGTGACGCCAGCGGTCTCGTTACGACCGAAGTCAAGCTGATCCTCTGTGGCTGCCACACTCACTACGAGCCTCTTTTTTGAACGACTCTTTCCAGTTATCTGGAACAGACTCCTTTTCCCAGCTGCAAACAAACAAATCACACAAGCGTTGACTGAGGATTTCACCCCTATCTTTAAACAACGCGAGTGGGAGATCATCCCGAACAGAGGCTCGGTGGAGTTTAAGGGAACATATACATTCATAAGCCTCCGAGGCCGTAGGTGGTTCCACCTCACCGTTCAGGGTTCTGCGTCACCTGTGGGCCCCAGATGGGTGCCAGCTGATGGCCATGACAATCGCTGTTCAAAGTACTCAGCCCATCGGTCGAGGCAGCCCCCTTTATTCGAGATGTTCACTCCATTCCGATCCTTGAATGTTTCGTTCACAAGTGGTGTCTGGGTACCGGTCGCAGGGATCAAGTGACATAATCTTCGGGCATTACCGGCTTTCTTGGCCTCTTCCATTTGCTTGGCCTTCTGTGTCAACCACACTTCGCGGTCGGCTTGCACGCTCACCTTCACTTGACGTCTGATAATTCGTCGCACCAAGTTATGTTCGGAGCCGGCTGGGATATTTCTCCGAGATTTAAGCAATGACACAGTTCGGTCTGATATCGAGTGCTTCCGTGCGCCTGGTGGTGCCGTGCCACAGGTGAAATTCCCAGCACCGTGCAAAGAGGTGGCAATCTCGTCCCAGTATGTGTTCACTTCTGATAGTGGAGCATTTGGAAGAGACTCTAGAAGACGATTCTAGTAAGTTCGTTTAACATCCGGATCTGTCAGTCGCTCAGTTACCAAGCCATTTGTCTTCACATTACGGGGTCCTGGAAAATGTAGGGAGAAGCGACTCCGGACGAGTGCGTGGTCGGAATCCACAAACGTGCTTCAAAACGACCGACAGTCAGTTAGTGATCCGCGCCATCGGTAACTGATGTCAGCGTGGTCGATTTAAGTTTGTGCCCGGTGTGTCGTTAGAGGACACCATGTGGTCAGGCGACTTCGGCTATTTCGGAAGTTAGTACTGTAGAAAACCAGTCTGCGATCAGCACACAGCTGAAGCAATCGTTCAGCATTGTTGGTACGTACCGAGGCCAATCCATGTCGACGTCCTAACCGAATCTCAGATACGCTGAGCCTGTCCACTTGTGAATTCGAATCTCCAGCAACCACCACGATGTCTGAGCTTTTAGCTCACCAAAGCAGGGTATTCAGGGCGTCATAAACCTGTCTTTGACGGCGTCAGATCTACAGTAAGTTGGGGCGTAGGCTGACACGATAAAAAGACACCGATCAACTTCCCGCTGGTGAGACTATTTTACAGACGTTGCCAGACGAACGGCACAGAGGTAAGTAGCAACTGGAATCCAGTCAAGCAAGGAGACTTCCGCTCGGTAACTTAGGACGATACCAACCATTGCACATCCCGCCGCAGTAGCCTCTGGATCACCAGAGGTGCACAGCCGGAAGCCAGTGGGGACTGACGGGACTGTTAGCCCAATCATTGTCCTTGTATTCTGAATTGTTGCTTGTGGAACGCAGCACACATCAATACCAAGCGGGTCCAGTGCGAGAGCAAGAGCAGCTTCTTGACCTGCTTGCTGCAGAGTGCGGACATTGAAGACCACCAGATCGACTGGGTGTCGAGGCTTGGAGATTGATTTGCAGATACCTTAGGATGCCGGCGCATGTGGCGAGCAGATGCTGTACGCAAAACCGATGCAGGACGAATGGAGTCATCAGTCCTAATTGCTTGGCCTACAAGAGGGGTGGAGGGGGGAGAATGGGAGGAAAAATATGTAAAAGAGAAAGAAGGGAGGCGTCAGCAGTAGCCTGTTTTCGCTTACCCGCCCTGTTGTATGCAGCAAGTAAGGTGACCCGGATGATGACACCACGCGACGGCCGATGTGGCATGAGTTTACTTGCATATGTGCAGTTCATGGTTGCACGTGGGTTGGGATACTATCAGAGCGCCCACACCTAGACAGGAGGACGAATAGGGTCCTCAACCAAAGCCTGCGGTTCAGAAGCTTAACTGCAAGGCATTGGTGTTTGGCGGGAAATGCAAATGTATTCCCATTTCCACGGAACAAGCCGCCACATGTTCCAACCCCCAACCTGGAGGACCAGACCTCTAGCCACTGACCAACCTGGTATGAGAGACTCTGTGAATGTCGCGGGGTCATCCCGGAGTATGGCTCAGTGGGTCGCTGAGGTGCACAAACCGTCACACCACGGTAAGGTCCAGTCTCTTCGTGAAGGAAGGCCAGAGAATATCACAGCATCATCCAAACTAATTAGCCGGCCTAACTGCATATCAATATCCGCAGGACCAGTGCCAGGTGGCACCAGGTCCGCCGATGACTTCAAAGCATACGTTTAGCGACCACAGTCCGCGCTGATATCTAGCCTCTTTCGTCATTCCCAACACACACCTATCCGCCTTGAGATCACGTTCGGTTAGGTTTCCTCTTTTGATACAGTAGTGGACGATGCCACATTCGTATACTACGCATGGCCTTACTGTGTGGCATAGAGTGTTTTCAACACTGATGATGTCAACCTGGCGAGTGACCCACAAAACGCCAATGATATTCCTTGACCCACCATGCAAGTCCCGCTTGTGTGGGTTGAAGTTTGGGTGTGAGCATGTTGATCACTCAGGCACCATCTGCAGCGAGATATTCCAACTAAAGTCTCCTTCAGGTGTAACGCATCAGTGCACCCCTTGCTGCCAAAATGTAAGCAAGTGCATCCGTTAGCATCGGTAGGGTTCCACCGAACCCGCGAACGTTCACATTGACGCTTTGGGTCCACTTACAGGACGTCATTTGCGTACGCTGAGGTAGGCTATCGAATGATCTCAAACAGATCTCCTCATTAGGAAAATAACATTAATCCTCAGGTTAGTACTCTACGGTTAGCCGCTGATGAACGGAGTCTTGAAGGTAACTTTGTAAATCTCCTCACAAAAAAGTTACGTGGAACACGAATTCTGTACTGCACTGAAGTACACCTCTCAGGGAGTCCATACCCGGACAGCTTTTTAAACAATTCACTCCGGTGAAATTTGTTGAAGTCCCTGCTGAATTCTGTGAACATCATCTGAGCTTTCCGTTCCATCATACAACTTGTTTGAGTTTCTTTTGAATTAGTTGGATGTGTCTTTGGAATCCGGCACTGTTTGCATCTCCTGTCCCGGCAGGTTGTACTCGATCAGTCGTCATCAAAGGATTGTCGGCAAAGATATACACTATACAACTTGTAAAAAATTATTAACTACTGTGTACCGATGATAACTGAAAGCAAGGGAGCCTCGTGGACTTCCACTAGGTGTGCAAGACCACACCGGCCAATGCATAAAACATCTGAAAACAATAAATTTCGAGCCTATTGACAGCAAGTCATTTGAAGTATGTATTGTTCGACCTAAGAGCAACCAGCTGAAGGATTCCAGGAACTCGTACCAGATCAGTGAGGGTTACAAGTCGTCTGGCAGACAGAGTGAGACCGATAATTACACCAATTAGTTTATAGATGGTTCAGCCATTTTGCTGTTACTTATCAAACGGCCTGAAGGTTGATTTTTCCTGACATAACAGACTACCCATAAAGTTGCTGAAAACTCTTCGACGGTCCAATAATATTCCCACCGTTCTTGGTGAAGCCTGCTGAAACAGACTCAGTTAGAGAACAATATATACGAGTATTTTGTTAATAACAACTTAAGTTGCATATGGATATGTCGTCGCTCTGTTCGGTTCTCTTGTCCGAGCTGTTCGCCTGATCTCAATTAACTTGAGCATTCGATCTTCCACGTTTGGTGTGAGTTATTTTCGCACTCCCTTTTCCTTCAACCAACTCCGTTTGGCTTATTTGGAAAATTCGTTCTCACTAGATTACGCGACTCGGTTGTTTGGCAAACGAGCAAATCACGTACCCTGTTCCCCAACTCCGTTTGGCTTATTTGGAAAATTCGTTCTCACTAGATTACGCGACTCGGTTGTTTGGCAAACGAGCAAATCACGTGACAACCCTGTTCCGCTGGCGACCTAGACCGACACGTTAGTACCCGTCTTGGGCGCGTCCGAACGATTCTATGTACGATACGTCAAACCTTCCTATAGACGGGAAGACGAGACACAGTCACCACACATACTCGCGCGCAGGATGCAGGAAACCAACCAAACTCCACAAGACCACGGACAATTAAGGAACACGTACAGCAGCTTTACCGTGGAGGAAACACGTTTTCCCGTCCGGATTTTCACCCAGCAACTCAAGCGACTTACTCCACCTTTCGAATTGCATTTATTTTATACATGGTGCCACTCGTCAACCATAGTAAAGGCTGTTATTAGTGCATATACCTTCTGAAGTATATTACAACTATCACATGTTGTGCACTAAGAAGTCCACCGCTGGTACATTCTACCATAGTCTGATTTTAAGGCACGTTTTGGATGCGACAGAATCATAAAATGAAACGCATCCAATCGCAATTCTGTCACTTGGCATTCAGTCGTAGAGAACAATGAAGAGGACAACCTGCAGTGTTCAGGGCCAATCGAACCTTCTGAAGTATATTACAACTATCACATGTTGTGCACTAAGAAGTCCACCGCTGGTACATTCTACCATAGTCTGATTTTAAGGCACGTTTTGGATGCGACAGAATCATAAAATGAAACGCATCCAATCGCAATTCTGTCACTTGGCATTCAGTCGTAGAGAACAATGAAGAGGACAACCTGCAGTGTTCAGTGGCCAATCAAAACAGTGTTTCCTATCGTTATCGAGCATAACCGGAGGTCTTGCATGGAGATTCATGCTCTCCACCAGGTTCGAAGTTTGAACACTCCTTTAGCTGAGTGTGGGACACCTATACATATATTGTCAAACAGTGAAATCAGGGGGATAGTCTCTTGTTTTCCCATAGGAGTCCCCGTTGACCAGTTTCATTTCTTCACAGAGACTGAAATCTCTGCAGAACTGGTTTTCTGTCCCATGCAAATAACCGTTTTTTTCAACAGATAACTTAGTATGCCTTCCAGCTGAGACAGCTTGGCTGACGGGTGGTGGCACATTCGTACCCGCAACTATTTACCAGTGAGTCCACTCTCCAGAGCGAATCGCACTGGTTCCGCGATTTGGTTGTATTTTATGCTACTTAGGCGTCCACACACTGGCCAGTCTGTTAGTAAGATGTATTGAGATGTGCGCTCAAAGGAAAGCGATGAACGAATCACACTTGTTCCTCACCGCAGGTCATAAATTACCTTGCTTACTAATGACATCCGAGAAACATCAAACATCCTCCCCCTCAGGCTTACCCACAAATAAGAATATTCATGCCGTTTTATGGGATGAGGAGGCAACTCCAATTGGTAATGTCCATTTCTTGGGGAAATGAATAGACTGGATCCTGAACACAGCCAATAAATGCCGTAGATTCTCTTACTATGACTAGTATATCCAGAGTGCAAAAATCAATTATTTGCGTTGAAGCAAAGAATAATGGATCGTTGTCTGAAGGCACATTGAAGAGCATATTTGATGGAAGTATTGGCTGTGCATGTTTCTACACTCAGCTGGCGATGGGGAGTTTTAAAGATCCGATAGTATGTGGAGTGGAACACTCAGGCAGAATGGTACGATGCTGCCATTACTCTTAACTTCCTTCGAAACCTTTCATTTATCAGTACAACTGTGAACTGCTCGGCACCATGCACACCAACCGATAAGGATCACAGACATTCCCCAAAGTACCCACTAATTTTCCCAAACGATGAGTTCGTTCTTCGTTGTACACCAATAGTTTAAATTTGCATGTTTGATCGAGCCGCAGCAAATAGGGTATGGCAAGCAACTATTGCTTGCGGTACTCTACACTCACGTCATAGCTGATATGCTAACGAAGACGCAATAAACCTCTAAAATAAAGCGGATGAGCCGCGTTTTTAGGGAAGAGGTCCTCTTAAAATAGACACTGATGAAGCCTGTCGATTTGAGGAATCAGACTTCCGGTTTGGATCACTGTGTTCTCCATGTAAGAGGGTATTGGTCCTTAGAGTCTTTTCCGAAGTCTTGATCATGGTGTTCGAAAAGTAACAGATAAGTGAGCAAGTATTCCGCAATGGTAGTGTTATATCAGCGGTGAAAACTGTGTTGCTGACAGAAACCTGCCGGGATCATCGTCAGTAGCGCATAAAAACGAAGTTAGAGAGACGTGGCACACTACTCACGAGGTCACTAAAAACTCCCCGACATGGCCGTTTCGCCCTTATTGAGGCTTCTCATGTAGTGGCCGTCTCCACTTACAGGACGTCATTTGCGTACGCTGAGGTAGGCTATCGAATGATCTCAAACAGATCTCCTCATTAGGAAAATAACATTAATCCTCAGGTTAGTACTCTACGGTTAGCCGCTGATGAACGGAGTCTTGAAGGTAACTTTGTAAATCTCCTCACAAAAAAGTTACGTGGAACACGAATTCTGTACTGCACTGAAGTACACCTCTCAGGGAGTCCATACCCGGACAGCTTTTTAAACAATTCACTCCGGTGAAATTTGTTGAAGTCCCTGCTGAATTCTGTGAACATCATCTGAGCTTTCCGTTCCATCATACAACTTGTTTGAGTTTCTTTTGAATTAGTTGGATGTGTCTTTGGAATCCGGCACTGTTTGCATCTCCTGTCCCGGCAGGTTGTACTCGATCAGTCGTCATCAAAGGATTGTCGGCAAAGATATACACTATACAACTTGTAAAAAATTATTAACTACTGTGTACCGATGATAACTGAAAGCAAGGGAGCCTCGTGGACTTCCACTAGGTGTGCAAGACCACACCGGCCAATGCATAAAACATCTGAAAACAATAAATTTCGAGCCTATTGACAGCAAGTCATTTGAAGTATGTATTGTTCGACCTAAGAGCAACCAGCTGAAGGATTCCAGGAACTCGTACCAGATCAGTGAGGGTTACAAGTCGTCTGGCAGACAGAGTGAGACCGATAATTACACCAATTAGTTTATAGATGGTTCAGCCATTTTGCTGTTACTTATCAAACGGCCTGAAGGTTGATTTTTCCTGACATAACAGACTACCCATAAAGTTGCTGAAAACTCTTCGACGGTCCAATAATATTCCCACCGTTCTTGGTGAAGCCTGCTGAAACAGACTCAGTTAGAGAACAATATATACGAGTATTTTGTTAATAACAACTTAAGTTGCATATGGATATGTCGTCGCTCTGTTCGGTTCTCTTGTCCGAGCTGTTCGCCTGATCTCAATTAACTTGAGCATTCGATCTTCCACGTTTGGTGTGAGTTATTTTCGCACTCCCTTTTCCTTCAACCAACTCCGTTTGGCTTATTTGGAAAATTCGTTCTCACTAGATTACGCGACTCGGTTGTTTGGCAAACGAGCAAATCACGTGACAACCCTGTTCCGCTGGCGACCTAGACCGACACGTTAGTACCCGTCTTGGGCGCGTCCGAACGATTCTATGTACGATACGTCAAACCTTCCTATAGACGGGAAGACGAGACACAGTCACCACACATACTCGCGCGCAGGATGCAGGAAACCAACCAAACTCCACAAGACCACGGACAATTAAGGAACACGTACAGCAGCTTTACCGTGGAGGAAACACGTTTTCCCGTCCGGATTTTCACCCAGCAACTCAAGCGACTTACTCCACCTTTCGAATTGCATTTATTTTATACATGGTGCCACTCGTCAACCATAGTAAAGGCTGTTATTAGTGCATATACCTTCTGAAGTATATTACAACTATCACATGTTGTGCACTAAGAAGTCCACCGCTGGTACATTCTACCATAGTCTGATTTTAAGGCACGTTTTGGATGCGACAGAATCATAAAATGAAACGCATCCAATCGCAATTCTGTCACTTGGCATTCAGTCGTAGAGAACAATGAAGAGGACAACCTGCAGTGTTCAGTGGCCAATCAAAACAGTGTTTCCTATCGTTATCGAGCATAACCGGAGGTCTTGCATGGAGATTCATGCTCTCCACCAGGTTCGAAGTTTGAACACTCCTTTAGCTGAGTGTGGGACACCTATACATATATTGTCAAACAGTGAAATCAGGGGGATAGTCTCTTGTTTTCCCATAGGAGTCCCCGTTGACCAGTTTCATTTCTTCACAGAGACTGAAATCTCTGCAGAACTGGTTTTCTGTCCCATGCAAATAACCGTTTTTTTCAACAGATAACTTAGTATGCCTTCCAGCTGAGACAGCTTGGCTGACGGGTGGTGGCACATTCGTACCCGCAACTATTTACCAGTGAGTCCACTCTCCAGAGCGAATCGCACTGGTTCCGCGATTTGGTTGTATTTTATGCTACTTAGGCGTCCACACACTGGCCAGTCTGTTAGTAAGATGTATTGAGATGTGCGCTCAAAGGAAAGCGATGAACGAATCACACTTGTTCCTCACCGCAGGTCATAAATTACCTTGCTTACTAATGACATCCGAGAAACATCAAACATCCTCCCCCTCAGGCTTACCCACAAATAAGAATATTCATGCCGTTTTATGGGATGAGGAGGCAACTCCAATTGGTAATGTCCATTTCTTGGGGAAATGAATAGACTGGATCCTGAACACAGCCAATAAATGCCGTAGATTCTCTTACTATGACTAGTATATCCAGAGTGCAAAAATCAATTATTTGCGTTGAAGCAAAGAATAATGGATCGTTGTCTGAAGGCACATTGAAGAGCATATTTGATGGAAGTATTGGCTGTGCATGTTTCTACACTCAGCTGGCGATGGGGAGTTTTAAAGATCCGATAGTATGTGGAGTGGAACACTCAGGCAGAATGGTACGATGCTGCCATTACTCTTAACTTCCTTCGAAACCTTTCATTTATCAGTACAACTGTGAACTGCTCGGCACCATGCACACCAACCGATAAGGATCACAGACATTCCCCAAAGTACCCACTAATTTTCCCAAACGATGAGTTCGTTCTTCGTTGTACACCAATAGTTTAAATTTGCATGTTTGATCGAGCCGCAGCAAATAGGGTATGGCAAGCAACTATTGCTTGCGGTACTCTACACTCACGTCATAGCTGATATGCTAACGAAGACGCAATAAACCTCTAAAATAAAGCGGATGAGCCGCGTTTTTAGGGAAGAGGTCCTCTTAAAATAGACACTGATGAAGCCTGTCGATTTGAGGAATCAGACTTCCGGTTTGGATCACTGTGTTCTCCATGTAAGAGGGTATTGGTCCTTAGAGTCTTTTCCGAAGTCTTGATCATGGTGTTCGAAAAGTAACAGATAAGTGAGCAAGTATTCCGCAATGGTAGTGTTATATCAGCGGTGAAAACTGTGTTGCTGACAGAAACCTGCCGGGATCATCGTCAGTAGCGCATAAAAACGAAGTTAGAGAGACGTGGCACACTACTCACGAGGTCACTAAAAACTCCCCGACATGGCCGTTTCGCCCTTATTGAGGCTTCTCATGTAGTGGCCGTCCCCTAATTTCCATCAACCTTATGTTCTACCTGATTCCACGAAATTCGTCATATGAACTCATCTGAACACCAGTTTACTGCGATATCTCTAATATTGTACCATCTGAAATATGCTGCACATCCAGTTGAGAAAGACCATCAAGAACGAGAGATTCAACCGGATTCATTTGAGTCTATCGCCAAAACAAAAGAAGTGTTCAACTGAATGTATTTTGCGAAATTTAAAAATAATTAAATTTAATGCACTCTCGGGCACACAGACTGAAACACTGTAAATGCAATGTTTTCCAAAATATTTGACGGGGCATTGGTCCATCAAATGACGTTGCTCTTGAAATTAAGCAGCAATACACATCTGAGGTAGTGTCACCCAAAACTTAGACCATCTGATGCTAGGGTTACAGCATCCAGAGATTATATAAAATCCCTTTGAAAACGTCCAAAGGGCACTTCAGAAAAACATTTTTATGACTGCTTTGTTATATTGACCCAGCGGATAAAAATCACCGCTCTATAAAGTTAAAGTCGATGTTGACAAGTTGGGTTTCTAACACATTTGTGGGGTAATGAGTGGACCAAAATTAACACCAGCTTCTCATCAGATAGTCAGGTGAGTAACAAAAATATGGCCGGATCCGCCTCAGACCAAATACAGTCACAAGCAGAAAAAGACAAAAGAAGATCTCTCATCAAAACCACCGGTCAAAGAAAAGCGATTTCACTCTTTAGACACATCACCCTACTTTCACCAGGTTGTGCCTTACCTGACAACGTTTCTCCTTGATGAGTTTTTGCCTGAAATCCGAAGCTGGGTTTCAAGGGTAGACTAATAACTGATTGATTTGTTTATTTCCTACGCACTTTCCTCAGGTCAGGCGCTCTAACGGCTGTAACAAACACAGACTGTCCCAGCCCTGACCTGCGGCAAGTAAAGGCCAGCAAGCACAAACTGAGCGCATGATGCATTTCGGTTCCTAATCACCATAGTCTCATCCAAGTTGATTGACTATCTTCTAACTAAGGTCGGGGATTTGCGTTGTCAGGGTACGTACATCGCAGGGCTCTGAAAGTGGAGAAAGCGTAAAATGCTAAAGCCACATAGAAGTGTTGACTGATCAATCACACTGACCCAACAGCATCAACGACCCACCAGTGCCCGGCTAGTTAATCTGACACATTGTATGGAGCAGCCTTATGGATCATTGGAAAAGTTCATATACTGAAGGTTTTTGATGTTTTGGAGGTTTTTAAAAAACAGATTTCCCCGCCTGAGAGAAACGTGTATTTCGTGTGGTACCAATACTGCCACGGGTACTTGTTTAACCCTCAGTACTCTCCTGAAAACCATCATTTTATTTACTCAAGAAATGAAACCAACTGTTTCCTGAAGACCCACCACTCTATGATCACCCTTACGTTGTCATGGTGATACTTCAGATAAGCTCACTTGACTCATTCTGCGGTCCATTTCACTGTGGTTGTCTACATAGTCCAGCGGCCATAGTGTAGGCATAGGACTGTCATGATAGGACTGAGTTTATGTGTTCTGTCTGGGTGGCCCATTTGATAACACATTATCTGGGTTCATATTGCCTGCTTTCATACCATCCATTGGATACACCGCAATAAGTTACTGACTCCGATCTTGAAGCACTAGTATTTCCACAAATAATGGCATAAAACGAAGAAACATACGGCCTTTTGTTGCAAGGTTGTAAGAAGAGCCAGCACAAAAACGAACCACTCAGTCCCGATGTTGGAAGGAGGTTTCATGGATAACTCAGCGCTGTTTTTCTTCTGGAAAAAATTGGGTTTTCATTCCGAAATACGGTGCTACAGTTTCTCCAGCACTACCATATCGTCAAAACGCAGCACGCCTGTTTTAGTTCTCAAGCTCTTCTCACAATAAGAGAACCATCTGCAGCTCATAGAAGGAAGAAAAGAACTGCTTTTTTAGCATTGATAACATGTTTATGTTTAACCGGATTTTCAGTACACTGATACTAGCCATCAAACTCTCATTCTGACATCCACTGCTGGTCCGTTTAACTTCAACCATACCATATTTCGCAGTGCATTACATGTATTCCAGGATCTGCCCTAGCTTGTCGCCTTCTTTTCTCAACATTCTGCCCATTCTAGGAAGGTAAAATACAGCTTTGTCATCCATCTCTGTAGCTCTTTAAGGTTTATCAGTGCATTATGGAACAAAGGAGGCACAACTGACCAAACGCGTGATATCGAATTCTTCTACATAATTGACGTGATTTCTTACAACTTCCCAGAACCAGGGAACCAAAACCGGAATTTCGACAAGCACAACAAAAAGTGTGATAATCTTTTGATGTAACCCATGAAGTCCGAAAGTGCGGATCGACCGAATTACGTAATTAGCAACAAGAAGTGTCTCATTCTCAGCGATCACCTGTAGGGGAGATTACCGTCGTGAAAGGATCCGGATCACTAGATATTTATTCCTCACAATGGAAATGCGCCTAGGATATTCATTCGGACGCGGCACTAGGTGTATGCCTACTAGTTTTCTATTCACCTTTCACATCTACTCCCCCTCCCGCCAGCGGCTAGACGCACAATGTATTTTTCTGCAAAACCCCTGCGGGCGAAATAAAAACTTTAACGTCAAAATGTTGCACTTCTTTGCATATATGCGTACACTGAAAAACCCCCTAATCTGCCGTCATTTTTTGCGATTTGTTTTAATCGGTGTCATTTGAAAATTATTGGCACACATTCGGCTTTGAACTTCGTCTGCTATGGCTTCGGGAGTGGCTTTCTTTGAGAAATTTGTGGGTGTATCGTTTTCGTCCTTCACGGCATTTGAGAAGACCTTAAATGAATACATAAAGGATAACTTTGTGACATTTGTGCGTTCATCCAGTAATCGAAGCACCAACACTAGTTTGCGTTACGAATGGGTGTACTA
>NW_008751977.1:465648-496097 GCF_000715545.1 Opisthorchis viverrini | reverse complement strand
AGTTAGTTAGGTATCGTGTACCCCTAGCCGCATGTTAGTGGATAAGATCGATGAACCCGGACGACTTTCTAGCATAATTCGGAACCTATAATGAAAAACTCTGTAATTTGCCAGTCAACGTGCACGATGTTTAGCAAATAATTAGCGTGCACCACTGGCAACGAAGAATCATTGGCCAAAATTTGTTTGCACGAATGCGCTTGCGCATAATTTGCATCTTCAAAGACCATTTATATTCTAGAATGTTAAGGAAATCTGTTCCGGTGGGAAAATACCTGAAAGTTACGCTCAGTGTATGTGAGTCAACCTTTTCCACAATTCGCGATTTTTTATCATCCGGTAAGGTATTCAAAGTCGGTGGTGTTTATTCACCTGGGGAATTGGTTCACTTAAACAAATCGCCATAGTAAAGGATTTTCAATAATACAGGAGCATATACATTATACATAGACATTCTACACTATGAAGTGGCAAGTCTGAAAATGCCGTAGATTTCGAGAACTCAATCTCATTGTGCGAATAGCCAGCGGCCCCCTCCCACATTACGGAACGTTTCATTCGATTACCCGCTTTGTGAAACCCTGGTCGTGTGCGCACTGGCACACATCCGTGCTGTCGCACGACCCTATTGGTTATTGTGCCGTGGCCTAAGTGTGATAAACTGCAATCCAGATATGTTTCAGCTACTCGGTTGCGGGTCCTGATTTCTGTTCGTTTTGGACACGTTGTCTAAGGTTACCCCCGTGAATTGATTGGTGACGATCGGTAAATTGAGTCTGAGATTGGTTGCAGCAAGGATCAATTCAAAATAGATCCAATCAAGCTCGCATAGATCGAGCAAAATTTTCCACCAGTTTATTTCAAATTGAATTTGAATGAAAATGAGTTGAAGCAAACGCAGAAAGATTAAGATCATGATGAATTTGATTAGTTAACCTAACGGATAAGTGGGCACACTTCAGCAGCTATATCCAAAATAAGAACCGACCAAAAAGCACGAGTGACTTGTAGAAAAGTCAACGTTAATGGGCCCCAAAGTCCAGTTAGTTCTGGTAAGGTATAAATGCGAAGCTCAAAAGCACCAAATAGAGTGATTCCTGAGTAGCAGTATAAGGAGTATACAAATAGGCGGTTTATATAAAGCTGAAGTGAAATCTAACGGTCTGATAACCAACGGAAGTTTGCTAATCTCATCAAATCGTTTTGTGATGAACATGACTGATACTCTATTCATTGCTCCATTCATTATTCTCTTGTTTTAATATTCCATATGCTGTACATATACGCCAATTCGAATACATACGTGCTACTTGTTGCGCTGATCCGAATTCTGGATTTCTAGTCCGTCTGGTTATTCCGATATACGTACGAAACTTAATTCTCACATTTTGGCGTCGCGATTGGAACGATTCATCATGCCTGCCGGAATGGAACCATTAGATGTTAATTCAACTGCGCGTGACGTAAAGGATTATTTGGAACGGTTCGACATATGGTGCCTTACAAAATCCGATATGGATGATAAGAAACTCACTGCATATTTCCTACATTTCGTTGACAAGGAGGCGTATACGTTGATCAAAAATTTAGTATATCCTGAATCTCCAATCGATATTCCCCACACTGTATTGAAGAAGAAAGTTCTTCAACACTTCAAACCGATTAACTTCGTAGCAGCCAAAAGAGCTAGGTTCAATATGTTGACCCACTCTCATTCTCAGTTGGTTCGTGATTTCGTGTTACAGCTGCAGACACAGGCATCCAAACGAGCAGTATGAAGATGTGAGGCATGTGACGAAGACTGAGGAAGCAGTCTTGTTAAATTATTCTAAAAGAAATAATTCAAGGATGCAGACAAACAACAAATTCAAACCCCGAACGGATTCTCGTGTCCCAAATTCATCAACGCGTCACTTCACAGATCGCACTGTAATCCGATGGTTCAAAAATTTGGAAAATGTGAATCTTGTGGGCGAAACCACTCCAGATATTCATGCCCTCACAGACGAGCGAAGTGTTTTATCTGCGGTAAAACAGGACACATTCCACTTGTCTCTATGTCCAAGAAAGTGTGTCACTTAAATTATGACCCAAATACTGACGTGAAGGCATTACCTGAGGATATTCCTGCTCTTTCTCTACCTGTTTTGTCCCAAAATTCGTCACATGTTTTTAAAACGTTGTTATCCGCTTCTGGTCAAAAGCATGACTTTATTGTTGATACTGGTAGTGTTGAGTCCATCATTCCATAATCAGATCTAACTGCAAGCTACCCCAGTGCCGTGATAGTGCCTACAGATGTTAACATTCGCGGTATCACTGGACATTCTGTACCTCTAGTTGGTAGATGCACGATCCCTGTGAGGTTACCCCAAGGTACCTCTATCGATTGTAATTTTTTGGTTTCAACGTCGGGACCGTCGATTATGTGACTCAAAGTTCTACGCTTACTGCAAACCAGTATCACCTTACCGACGCCTGTGAATGAGAATGAAATCAAACAACCGATTCCTAAATGTCCTAAGCCTACAGGTGGCTTGCAAATACCCAGGAGACGAATTGTTCCATTTGGCTTACACGAGCCTGTTCGTCAAGCAATTCAACGAGTTCATGCCGACTATTGTGGTCCTTTTCTCGGCGAATACTATGCTTTGGTCGTTATTGACGCATATTCACGTTGGCCTGAAGTTTTTCTAACTACTTCTCCAAGTGCCGAATTCACTCAGCAAGCCTTGAGGAAAGTATTCAGCCATGAAGGTGTACCAACTGTTTTGGTCACTGACAACGGCACACACTTCACTGCAAAATTCCTCGAGGAATGGTTGAAGGGTCTTGGTTGTCGACATCTGTTTACTGCTCCGCGACATCCCCAGTCGAATGGACTTGCTGAAAATTTTGTCCGAATACTTAAATCTGCTATTATTTCACTCTCTCCCACTACTTTTGTGGAATTGGACCGTGGGATTGATAATTTTCTAATGCAATACAGGAACGCCGTCCATTCCGTTACTGGGAAGAGTCCCGCGCTTCTATTTAAATCTCGTTCGTTGCGTACAAGTCTTGACTGTGCCAAAACGGCTGATGTTACATTTTTCAAGGGTAATGATTTACGACCTGCTACAGGAATAATACTTTCATCAAATGGCAAACGAATGGTCACAATTCTCGATTTGGATGATTTCTGTTGTCATCGGAGACATAGTGACCAGGTTGAGTTCAATACCAGATGTCAGTATGTTAACGGCACTCCTGCTGTTTCAAATACTAATGAGTCCTTTGTAGATGATCTTATGGTATCTGAACAGAACGTAGCTAAAGAACACAACCTGTGAAGAGTCTGAAGTTTCCATTCCGAGAAGATCCGAAAGATTGCGGTCAAGACCACCACTGGACTATAAACATCCACACGCTCATTCAAGGTGTGGCGGATGTGATGAACATGACTGATACTCTATTCATTGCTCCATTCATTATTCTCTTGTTTTAATATTCTATATGCTGTACATATTCGCCAATTTGAATACATACGTGCTGGTTGTCACGCTTCGCTGAATTCTGGATTTCTAGTTCGTCTGGTTATACCGATATACGTACGAAACTTAATTCTCACACGTTTCTTCCGGAAAAAGACAAAAATGTCATAACGTTTTAGCTGACCATTTCAGCTGTCGGCTGTTAAACTGTTCCCCGAGCTTACTGATGTTGTTACTAGTGCCTCACTAATCCATTTGACACAAAAACGTGGTGCGCTGTACAGTAACACACTGATGATGTCCGTTGGAGTGATGGTAAAACGTCTGCAACAGGGTGGCCGAGTTCAGTAAATGATTCGGCCGTCAATTACGCAACATTCCCTTATACGTTATCTATGTCGATGAAGTTACTTTCTTTCGGCCACTCCTACTGTCCTACAGTTTGTAAGGGTACAATTATGAGGTACATCCCGTCAGATAACCAGCCATATTAGGCCGCCATTCTTTTGGAATTTTCTAGCGTTTAAAGAGATATCTTGTGTGTACACACGTGCACGTACAATAAAATTATTATCAGTAAACATTACTAATATCATTATTTACATCTGTCCGGACTGAGCCATAACAAGTTCTATTTGTTTCATTTTCGTGGGCCTCAGGTCAGGCTAACAGATCTCATTTATCACTGAAACGGGACATTGGAGGGATGCAGCTGTGTGAAGAGAGAAAATCAACCAATCGTTTACCATACTATCTTAGCACCATCTGCTGGTGAAAGTTTACACAAATTTCCAGTGAAATGTAAATAATGACGGAAACCCTCCGTATGAACTGATGCCCTTTTGGCAATTGTGACGCTCAGTTTAACGGATGCTTCTGTCGAGAAACAACCGAAAACATACCAACCCTCCAAATCAAGCTAAGTCAGGAGTGCTTTACGAGGCTCCAGAAGTGAAATCCAACAAACAAACTCGTGACAAATATAAAAACAGCGTTAGTGCATTGTGAAAGTAGTGAAAAAAGTATGACAGGAATGCATCGTGCAATGGGTCAGAGTTAGAAGGCTACGGGGACATGTCGGTAATAGAGGAATTTGGGTCTCTGATGTTTCTGATATACAAAAGTTCGTACCGCAGCCTAATGCAAAAATCTGATGAAGATAGTGCTGAGCATCGATAAAGGTTTCCGGGTAAGAATATTACCGATCTGACGACTATGAATCCTACTTACAAACGTGTTACAGTGATTTAATTATGAGACAAAAAGGCCCGCGAAGTGACAGGATTAGACCGATTTCAAAATGGAGTGTAATATTACGTACAAGATGTAATAAACAATATAACAATATAATAAAACAATGTAATCAAAAACTTAAGAATGAGGTTTAGGAACAGATAATGCTCTCAGAATCGGAGCATAGAAATGTCGCGGCACGGATGCAAGGTCATCAAGTGATCTTGAGGCACAGTAAACAACATATTTTTGGAAAACTGACAGGGAAACCCCACCTAAGAATTTCAAAGTAGCTGAAAAAAGTGACGCTCTTGAGGCCATTGAACAAACCCGTTCAATCAGGCCTGTGATTTGATGCGTGCATCTGAACTACACAACCGATCACAGTATCATCAACATATCTGAATCTGGTACAGATAGGCCATCGAAGTATAAAGCAAAATAAACTGGAAAAGAATATTTCCTTGTGAAGGATCGGTTTTTTATTGGTTGTTGTGAGTACTTTGGTTTATCCGGTAGAAGATGTGGATAGAAAAATGGTCCACGACAAGAAGTTGTAGAGGTCACTCATCAGATCACGCGTCACAAACACTCAAACCACGCGACAATTCCTGTCCCACTTGCAACCTTAGCCGACAACATGTACACTACAGATTCTCATCCATTTTTGTTTACGCGGCTACCACTTGCGTAACGCACAAGGATTATGAGCTTCAGTAAACACATCAGGTCAAGTTGTATTCGTGTTCGTGCAAGTATCAAATATGAAGGGACACCCCTCTCTTCACAATGCACAATAAATAGGCATACAACTAGGCTCAACACATACACTCGCGCGCAAGGACAGCAAGTCAACAGAGCTCTGCAAGTCTCCACGGACAATACTGGAGAGAAGACACGTCCCGCGTCCGGAACTTCACTCAGGAATTCTCAACAAGTGCCCACAAACGATACATCACTTTTTTTGGCTTATCGCACTTTTCGCATTGTATCTATTTTTATGAAGTGCACCTAACTATAGTATTCCTCACATTCTAGTAAGACAGACATTTGTTAGTGCTTGATAATCAACTTAATTACGTCACAACTATAGCACTAACAATTGATGAGCTCAATTGAATTAGCCATGTCATCACCACCACATCATGGCACTTCTCCAACATCTACCACATTCTCACTCAACGTTAATGCCACCTCCGTCCATCTTCCACCTTTTTGGCACCACGATCCCTCCATATGGTTGACCCAAGTCCAGGCTCAGTTCGCCCTCCATGGAATCACTCAAGAACATACTATGTATTATCACGTTCCAGCGGTGCTTCCAGCAGAGATAGCAGCAGACTTGCGCGATATACTGCAGACTTCTGACGACACTAAACGCTACACTCAATTGAGCAATACACTCGTTAAACGTAGTAGTTTATCAGAACATAAGAGACTGGAACAGCTACTCAGCGGAGAGTCACTGAACAAGTCCAACGCATCTCAACTTTTACGAAAGCTTTATAATATCATGGGGAACCGCAAAACGGACGATGCTTTATTCAAACAACCCTTTCTGAAAAGCCTACTCCCCCAAGTACGAACCATCCTGGCGTCCATCCCCGATAGCGTCTCTCTTTTGCCGTACCTCGTTCACACAACATGTATGTTATTAGTGCCTATAGTCTTCTGATTATCTGGTTGATTTTGTAACGTGGTGCACAACAATTTGGTGATCCCGACTGAAATAGACATGTCATCACCTCCAAATCTCCGTATTTCTCTAACACCCATCACATTCAAACAAAACAATAATGCTGCTTGCGTCCATCTTTCACCTCTTTGACACCCCGATCTCTCCATATGGTTCACACAAGTCTCAGCTCAATTCGCCCTCCGTGGAATCATAGAGGAACATACAATGTATTATCACGTTCTAGCCGTGCTTCCAGCAGAGATAGCACCAGACTTGCGCGATATACTGAAGACCTGACGACACTGAACCCTACACTCAATTGCGCATTACACTCATTAAACGTCGCAGTTTATCAGAACTTAAAAGACTGGAACAGCTACTCAGCGAAGAGTCACTGAACGAGTCCACCCCATCTCAACTTTTACGGAGGCTTTATAATATCATTGGCGACCGCAACATAGATGACGTTTTATTCAACCAACTCTTTCTGAAATGCCTACCCAACAAGTACAAACCATCCTGGCGTCCATCCCCGATAGCGCCTCTCTAGCTGGACCGACCAGCAGTGCAGACAAAATGCTCGAAATCCAACTGTGTTCCGCCAACGTCTCCTCCGTAAACACCTCAGATTCGGTGTCCGCCCTTCACGATCGACTCGATCAGTTGGCTAATCAGGTCGCAGCTATTCGTATAAACCGACATCAACCGTTTCGTCGTGCGCCTTTTCGTTCACGTTTAATTTCTCGGTCACATTCATCCTCCCGAGGACAAGCATTTTGTTGGTACCACTATACGTTCGGACATAGAGCCTGGAAGTGCTCACAACCATGTTCTTTCCGACCAAGTCATCCGGCTCCTCAGTCATCATCGGGAAACTCACGGGCCGAACTATAGAAGCGAGCAAAGTTCTAAGTCCAATTCATATAACTTGTCACCTTACAATCGTCGACAAACCCTCGGGTCTCAATTTTCTGGTAGACACTGGGGCTGACATCAGCATTATACCCGTGACTGCCGCTTCCTACAAACCCATTGCTTCTTCTTTCACACTAATGGCCGCGAATGGTTCTCCAATTAAGACTTACGGACAGCGCACTCTACGACTAAACATTGGGTTACACCGCGATTTTCCGTGAATCTTCTTAATTGCTGACGTCCAGCATCCCATTATCGGCGCAAATTTCCTCACGCATTTCAACCTTTTGGTGGACATGAGTCAAAAACGTATTACTGACGCAAATACTCAACCGTCCAAAGAAGACCCCGGCTGACGATGTCAAGGGCCTTCCTATGATCCAAGAGTAGTAAGTGTATAATTCTGGTCTGTCTGCCAGTTGCTGACGAAACCGAATACGTATGTGGCAATTTCGCGAGGTGAGTCCTAATACACATACTGGTGTGTTCCTCCGATCGTCTAACTGAGATTTGATCTCCACAACACCTTACGACAATACCTTACTTGAAAAAATAAATAACCTTACTTAAATAACTTCAAATTTACCCAGGTATGAGCAGTCGATCGAAGTTTCGGCATCGGAATTATCTTGGCTAAGTTGTCTGCTGGTACAGAGCTGTCACGAAAACCATATAAGAGCGGCCAAATGTAGTGGTGGTAACCAGGTGGATAGAACACGAGTTCAAGAAAGGATTCGCAGGGAGCTTGTGCAATAAAATTCAGATAAGGGAGAGCATGGGCAACTTTGAAGCCCGCCCACAAAAACTGACAGTTTTCAATACTGTGAAGAATAAATGCAAATGAATAACCTAACGCTCTTTGGCTGGCCAATTAGCCGAATACGTACCATCAACCTTGGTGAGGTTTCTGAAGTCTACGAAAAACAGTGATGACACCAGCAAGCAATACCATTCATGCTTGTTTGTCTCGGAGTTTGGTTGAGGGAGTTGATCGATGGAAAAGACATCGAAAATCCCCGTTGAAGTGGACTTCCGTAACTCCCCAAAACGTTCACAAATTTCCACCCCCAGTTCAACCTATCCCAAGCAGAAACCATAGTCCTTCACTGGAATTCACGTTAGACAAACCTCACAAAAAAGAGAAGTGACAGCGACGGCGAACGATTAATCGTGCACCTAACAGCCACTTCGTAAGATGAATCGTGAAATGGACTTTTAAGATGTTCGGTAGCAGTTGTAATGTGAAGGTTCTTTCTCGATTTCATGAAGCGTTTAGTCGTACATCACAGAAGGACTTCTGCAGCAAGCAGACCCGTAGTAAACAGTTGCGAAACGGTCATCCGGTCTCCGTGGAACGGAAAGCACCGAAACCTCCACTTAACGAATTCAAGTGCACCTGTATTTCACCATCGGGACTCATTGTATGAAGCGACATCAACGAGGCGGAGAATCCTTAAAAGATCAGGAGTGGAACTCAACTAACAGAATCGTTGTGTTTCTTTGTAGGATGGGGCTTACGCAGTACATAACCAGATTTATCAAGTAGTTGATCCAGTCTATTGCTGTTTTTACACTCACTTTGAATATTTTTAGGTTTGTTTTTAGACTCCCAGTGACTTAAAATTCCCTAAATTTTGTTTTTCCGAATAGGACATTTGCCAAAATAAGTGAGAATTGTTCGTAAAAAATATGTCTGGCTCACTTCAGCCAAAAGACGAAACGGTTACACGTTTCGATCCCCACTATGTCGTGTCGTGAGTTGATGTACTACATACATGTATTAAAGTCAAAGCTATCCCTCATAGAAAAAGCTACGTGAGCGACACAGCACACTTGAGGGATTCTTTCGATGAGAGGTGGTAGTCAACCTTATGAGTAGTTAATTATGCTCAAAAACCACTTAATAACGGATGTTTCCCGTACTTTGTTACTTAATCCGAATAACGTTTCAGCGAGTGCTCCGATATTCGACCGCGTCGATTGCTTTCTACTCTCTACTCTACACATAGTGAGAAAACAAACACTAACCATGATATTTTGGCTTTACCTCTAGCTGCAACGCCCAAATCAATCAACTTTACCTCACTGATGGGGAAAAACAATGAGACCAGAATCAGTCGAATTGTGGGTTGATCAGGTCTGTTGTCTAACTCAGAGGCGACCGGATAGCTCGTCAAGTTCTATTCTAGGCGCAGGTTAGGTCAAAATGTCAGTATATTCCTAAAGAAAGCTAATGGTGTGAATGGCTCGGTTACCAGTGTTTTACTTCGAATATGGTGTGAAGTCGATCGCTTTTAGTACTATGGCTGAAGAAGAAAGGGAGTGCTAACCAAATCATCTCAATGCATCGACGGTGCTCGATGTTTGAAATTCCCCAAGACTTCATTTAATTTACTCACGTACGTGCTCCAACACGTACTTCACACAAGTATACATGAGTTCGGGTGAATGGAGTTTGCTATCATTTACCGGTAACTGCAAAATGCGTACTGTGACGTTCTGGGTACCGTGCGTTATGCTTCGCTTTGTTGTCGGATACTAAGCTTTTCCCTGCTACTGTCAGATGAAGAAATTATGCTTCAGTAGGCAATCAGCTTGCACTTAAACAAGGTTAGAGTAGAGTAATTTCCTAAACACTGTAGTATCTGTCTCGTTTTGTTCAGTTCAGCGAGAGAATAGCCTCCGGTGCTTAAGCAGCACTCTAAGTCCATAGTAAAAATGGCGCGTATAAGAGGCGGCCCACAGTCGATGGGGAAACCTCTTAATGTATGGGTATTTCTCAAGTTTCGCAGAGTCCCTGTGATGAAGATGTCTTCTTCATAGAAACGTTAGTTCGACGATTTTGAATAAAAGGTGCACGGGTCTGGATACTTAAAGATAAAGGACCTGATATATTCAATAAATTCAAGCCTTTACTGATGAAACATTTGCATAAAACGTCATCACTCGCGCCAGCAGCCAAATATAAGGCATTCCCGTAGGCCGTGGTCGCAATGCGGCCAACTGAGTAATCCAGCTTCTTCGTGTTCTCCCTTTCACTCACTCTTCTTTAATTATGAGTACCATTTTTTCTAGGTTTCTAGTGGATGTATTAGCATCACTTCAGCTCACTTCACATATTTCTGCTTTAGCGGGACGGACGCCATTATAATATCAACCTTATGTACAAATTGGGACCACAGCACAGACCACTTACTACCACTACCTGGGCAGTCTGATGTTGCGTCAACCTGAAGTTGAGTCACATGAGTCACATGCACTCAGCACCAGTCTTGTGATCCTCCCCCGAACGGGGAAGCACCCCAAGTAAGCCCGGAAGTTTGGTGTTATTTCCACCGAAACATCTCTAGAGGAAAAAAACTGACCGAACAGGGAACAGTCATTTCATTATTGGCTTCAGTGAACATACTACTTACCCAGAGCGAATTTTTGACTGTCACGTTAAACGGCTGAATTCATCGACATCAGTAGACTGTTCGTGAAAGCAGCTGGTTTAGACTACTGTTCGGCCTAGGAGGCACAAACCACGCGTGCACTCTAAACTAAAGAAACCGAAGCCGGAGCGTAGGAAGAGACAACGCACGATAGCTCAGCGTTCAACACGCAATCAATTCGTTGTTTTGTTGAACTACAACTTTCTGAAACAATTGGTTCCTATCCGAGTTTAGCTACGTGACACAAGACCTACTCACTCGGACTAAACTAGATGGTGGGCGCAGACGATCGCCGTATGGTGGTAGTGTCTCAGTCGCAGAAATATAAAAGTAATTCATCTGGAGCGGACAGTCCTATGGAACTATAGTACATCGGGGTTTTGAACAAGATACCGCTCGTAGCGGTCACGCACTAAATCATGCCTCACAAACAACAATTCCTGTCTAACTTGCAACCTTAGCCGATAACATGTACACTAAACTTTCCCATCCGAGGATACCACCTGCATCACGCGCCAGGCTTACGACATTCAACCACATCAGGTCAAGCAAGTTGTATGAATGTCCGTGCGACTATCAAATTCCTCTCTTCACATTGCACACAATAACACAGGCATGCAACTCGCCCCAGCACACACACACACACGGGCGCACAGGGCAGGAAGTAAACCGAGCCCCACAGATAACTACGGAACACGTGTAGCAGCTATACTGCAGAGCAAACACGTCCCGCGGGCGGAACTGCACTCAGAAACTCCCGGGGCATGCAACTCGCCCCAGCACACACACACACACGGGCGCACAGGGCAGGAAGTAAACCGAGCCCCACAGATAACTACGGAACACGTGTAGCAGCTATACTGCAGAGCAAACACGTCCCGCGGGCGGAACTGCACTCAGAAACTCCCGGCAGTTGTCCTCAAACGATAAGTCACCTTTTTTTTTTTAGCTTATTTCCGTTTTGCATTGTGTTAATTTTTATCAAGGTGCACCTAACTATTGTAACCATCACCATCCCAGTAAAACAGACGGCTGTTAGCACTCTTCACCTGATAGGTTAATTGTGACTACGCTTACACCAGAGCACTACCACGCCACACAGTTACAATACAGAATTTACCAGTCACCTCTCCTACAAATAAACATTTTCCACGCCCCAGTATTCAAACGAGGACGGAAATGCATCGTTTTGCCGATAGGGACTACCGCTGGAATTTGGTCCATTCAGAAGCTGGGATTTCCGTTATCCAGTGGATCTACGAAATTCATAGCTTCGTGACACATGAATGACCATCCAACGATCCATTCACTATAGGGAGGAATATGCATTCCAGTCGACGCAGTTCCAAGTGTGCGCCAAAAATTAAGCCAAACTACCCTTATTTTTCGCAGAGCGAAACAGGTACCGAGAGGTCTTTGCTCTTCATTCGCTGTTCGAGTGGCGGTCTTCAGATCCCTTGGTATTTACCCACACCCGGATGACTGAAAACAGCTAAGTTGTTTCTTTAGTTTTCAACCGCGCTGTAATTCTTCTCCTGCTTATACTTTGCAGATTCACATTAGTCAAGCAGTAGCCTGTAATCTAGTTTGACTGAGCCGAATGCTTTGGATCCATTTCTGAGACAAAAAAAATTCGTTTCTAATGAGCTGTTATCAGACGACTTGGATTACTGTAGCCGAATTAACAGCCACACATGTGGTTCATCACCCAGTGATTCAATCCACTCTCCAGAGTACATCGCACGACTCTGCGCAATACGCACAAGCCACGAGAATCACCGCTAAAACGCGCACCGCCGGTAACCAGTAGAGCCATCAAAGAGTTCAGAAACCTTATGAGTAGCGTCTTCCCCATGAATAGAAGGGCTAAACTTGGCGTTCGAACATCCAGACTCCCTGAGCCAATAAAAAAATCAGTTGTCGCGTTAAGCAGTGCTAGCATTTTTTACCTATGAAGTGATCCCTGTTGAGAGACAGCTAACTAACTAAACCATCGGACGTTGTCGATTTTTGAGCGGCTTGTAGCGATCTAATTGTGAATTTTGCAGGACCAAGACAAGGCGGACCTCCAGGGCGAACAACTCAGGAGCAGTTAAGCATGGCCACCTGCGTTTACACGAAAAGTCGAAAATCGAGTGGGAGATACGAGCCATTTGGAAGGATTTACGCTCTTTTTAGAGCAGCGCATCGCTTTGACTATGGGAGAGTTAGGCCTTATATGCGTTGATCGCCCAAATGAAACTTCCCTTACCAAAAACTTGTCCTAGTGTCTATTCGGCGAATGCATAGAAAAGCAGCCAGACGACCCCGATTGCAGGAGTAATTTTGGAGAAAAGCGACAACCACTTCAGGCTCGCTGACATTCCTTAAAATCAAGTCTAAGTTTAGGTTTTCCTTGCTTTTTCTACTAGGATCTGCAGAACGGTTGGGATGCAACAACCCCAAGCTCGCAAAACAGACATGCTCTCATTCTAATAAGCATTTGTTCACACATCAACCTGGGGCTACGAAGCAAACCAGCCCAGTGTAGGCTAATGCTACTTTGCGAAGTAGCCAAAATACACCATCTTTATTGGTTGTTGATCAGGTGGCTGTTGATCTGCTCGCCGAGCTTGGCAATTGACTTGCAAGCGTTTCGTCACCATAAGAGGAAATATCATCACTGCGCAGTTGGGTGGGTACCTCCAGTTCGCCTGCCAGCGTCTATATAGCATTTATCTTCTAACGTGATTGGCTAGTTGGGTGGCAGCGCTTTACCTACAATATCTCTGTCCGTTCACATCTTAGAGACAAACAGTACGCTCCAAAAAATGCATGTAGCCCGCCAACCACTTCGTTAGCGTTACACGTTCGTAAGCGGATCTGTGACATTACCTTGTGCCGTCAAAGCAAAGTTGCTGAAGCTTAGTAAGGTGGTTATAACATAGGTGCCAATCGCCTGCGTTGGAACGCCGGTGATCTCAACGCACTGCGTTTTTCTTTTTGAAATCATACCACCGGTCACTAATTGATTCCGAATACATAAAAGCTTACTTATTCTGCTGCTGAAATGAGCCTATGGAGTCATCGTCCTCGAACGCATTTCGCAGCCAATTACATGTGGATGCTGTCCAACAAACTAACCGACAGCTTATGAGAATTATACGCGTGCTAGGGACGAAAGAGCCGATATAGCTGGTTGTTAGCTTGTGACACCAAAGGAAATCTATGTTTGTGTGTTTTCTGTTTTGAAAAAATAAAGTCGGAAGGAAAGACAATGTTAACGCAGGTTTTAACGTATTAGGGATCCATCCAAGACGAGTTGGATGCTGAAGGCTTCGGAAACTATAGCATCGAGACTACGTACATTTTTAGCATAACATTCCAAACCAATCATGTCCTTCAATGGTCGAGGTGACAAGCGGCTCTGATGGTTGCCCGGAGTGCCAAGGAATAAGGCTGTCACGATCCAGAGTGATAATGACTGCACTGTGATTTAGATCATATCGGTCTGGTTTAATGCTTCCACGTGAAAGTGAGCTTGGACGAAACTATCAGGAAGTTTAGAATGGTTGCGACCTATGTTATACCTGCTTTGTTGTAAGTCAGAGAAAATGAGTTAAAAGGAATTTATTAGGTATCACAAGCAATAGCGGATTCTCGGAAAGCGGCCATATGAGGTAAACGGCAAGAGAACATTTAACTCCCTACTTATGCATGTTAGTGAGTGACGACAGATGTGCTGTTTTGTGTCAAATGTTGCCTGCCTGTTGCCTCACAGGCTCGACTGAAAAATAAAATGTAATTCATTCTCTTTAGGCGTCTATGAAGATCTGACGGGCGTATAAACGGTATGGGACTGTTGCATTTCTAAATATTTATTTATGCCCGGTTGAACTGAGACGACTCAGAAGTAGGTTGGAATAATTCGAACTTTTACGGTGGCGCGGTCCTCGTGATAGACTGGATGGATTACGTAATCGCCAGCTGGAGTTTTCTTTATAGCCATCCGTTGAGCGGGACCACAGAGCTGCTGGATGGCGGTTGGGACCAGCGGTTTTTCCGGCACCAAACAATGTCTGTTGGTAACCTGGTGACGGCTCACCACAATCGCAGTTATCAGTAACGCTACGGAAGGGCCAGGCTCTACCAGACAGCGTACAACGCAGAGGTAATCCACCGGAATAAGTAGTACTTTGTGGATCGGGGGTGCTAGGAGAACGTGTAGCTTTGGAAGCGGAAAAGTTTGGTAGATCAACATCCTGGACAGTGTATTTGGGGGAAACTGGAGACATTTGCAAAGCGACCACAGTGTCCATTGTCTTGTTAAAGGTAGAAGCTAAATCTCGAAATTCCGCAGCAACTGAGATTGCATCTTGACGTGTGTAATGATAGAGGCGAGGTAGCCAATATCGGATAGCAGTGTGGCACCTGGTACCCGGGGGATGGGTTTCCAGCTTTACGGCAAGCCAATGCACCAGCCGAATGGATGGAAACAAACGCCAAAGCGGCAGAAAGTGAAAGTGTTCTGATTCATGTGTTAGCGGTAGCATGCTTTCGATAAGGTTGACCAGTGACCACAAACCAACATACACGTACTGAATTGCCATGAAATCATGTATAAAGCCTGGACGATAATGTGAGGACAAACTATCCGCATCGTATTCATCCTCCAGTGCACCAGTCAGCTTTACATAATGTCCTAACAAATCTCTGTCGATGTCAGCCTGCACGTTGACGACAGCACAGGCTACCAAAGCCAGTGTTAACGGGCACTCGTTGACAGGTGCCAGGCTACGTTTGAGAGACCACTGCGCGCGACAAAATGCAAGGGTGACTGCAAATCCAAAAATCCAATCTTGATCGCGGAAATTCGTTTGGACAGTAAGGCCCAGCAACGAACTCAGCACACGGTCCGCTTGTTCATGACTTGTATCTATGGTAATGGCACTCACCGGAATACCCAGACTTACCATTTTGTCACCACGGGGTAGATATTCCGTAACATGAGGACACAGACCAATCAGTTTCTCACACCCTCCCAAGTGACGCTCAAATCCAAGCAAAAGGCAATAGTGAATCACACGAATGGGAAGGACGAGCTCTTGTGCAGATGCTTTTTCTGAAACATAACCGGATTCTGGTCCAAAAAGCACATAGGGACCGTAAAGTGGTTGGAATATTGAGGTCGAAATTCTCCCCTCCTGATAAGCCCGCTGGAACCGAGCAGGCCATCCAGCAGTAAAATCCACTCGCTCCACACTTGGAATCATTACACCGGAGAGTAAGGCAAGTATATCTTTTTCATCGAATGATTCCGGATTGGTCTCGGTATCCAACTTACGGTATACGCTTAAATTTTCGTTGACATTCTGCTCATTAAAGCTCAGTTCAGGCAGCTGCAGTTTTGTTGCTACAAATTGACTGTGCCGTTCCAGGTGGTAGATAAAGTCCGGAATACAATCAGCCAGCTGTTGAATAAATAAGTTCCTGTGTTGTTCTGGGTAAGCCTTAATCAGAAGTTCGACAGGTTCAGTGGATTTCGCATCAAACTGATTGAGCCAACCGTGAATTACGAAAAATCGATGTTCTTTCGGATGCCTGGATGTGTCTGCATCCAGGAGTTTCCTTTGTTGTTCAGGTGGAAGCCGAGATCGAGGCATTGCCTGGCTTCCCATCAATAAAGCCAGTAATATACGATGGCGAGGCGCTATCGAGTTGAGTATTGAGTTTTTCCAATCGAATACGTGAGCTGATAGGAATGGTCGACCACTTGGTGCTTCGGAAGATGGAGCGTCAACTGGTTCGAAATCGAGGTAATGCAAGGGAATAAATGAGTGCAAAGAATCGGCAGTTGGCGTGTCGTCTGACAAGTGGGTCGAAGAAACCATCATGTAATAATCCGAACACGATCCAATTACCGGACACTTAAGCTTCGCCGAGAGAGCAGCCGTAGCACGCAGAGCAGAGTTAGGGACCACTGTGAAATGTACTCGGAGTTCACGTAGCACAGTAATAAGTATGTGTTTGGCAAGGGAAAAAGACCATGACTTGTCTTCTGTCCAAGATGAGTTGTCAGCACTTTCAGCAATCTCCTTCAGCTCTCGAGAGATCCTAAGCAGCTTCGAATCCAGGCGCTTACCCTAGAAAGCAAAGGAGGAGAAATATCGGTGTCAATGGGACAGTGTGTACGTATCTTGTAAGAATTCATTGCCTTAGCTGGGACAGGAGTATACAGCCATGCTTGGGGCGAAAAATTACATCTCAGTGGCACCGATAAATATGAATGCAAGAAATACCTGCATCGTGAAACGGGCACACCACGGTATGACCCAAATTGGGTATGGTATGGTATGACACCGGCGAAAACGCAATGGCTGAGTGGTGAAGGGTCAAGTGGACAAAAGGTTGTAGTCGACCATTAAAGGCTACCACCAAGAGTCGTGCACCTGTTCGATGAGACAGATCTAACGAAATTTTCGACCAGGCGACAAGGCTTGCTTGCGAAGAAATGGCTAGTTAAGATGCTAAGTGTCAGAACATACACCTAGCAGGAGTCGTAAATCCTAAAAAATTCAACCTTTCAGGTTAGGAACAGTGATTGAGCTGTGAATGAAATAGGGACGCGTAAGTGCCGTATGTGAGATATTGTTGCGTAGAGAATTGAACGAATGAATGGTGAAAATCTGGTTCATTGAGTTACACAACTAACAAAGCTGACGTTGTTCCATAATGTTCACAGTGCATTTGTAATCCAAAGTAGACTAATTTCTGCAAAGGGTATTTATTATATTATAGATTACTGACTACTGACCCCCCTCCCACAAAACATTCAAGTCCCACACAGGTGACTTCAGTTGGGGTAGGCTGATCAAATGTAGCGAAAGGGTACGATAATTAAAGTTAACCAAGTTGTTCCAGTATGCTTTGGGTTAGAAATAGGAACAAGTAATTCAACTATTCCTTGAGTTTTCACAGAACATTACCCAGCAGCATACCGATCAACGTGAAACACTGTGCAGTTTAGGATGGCAAGCTACACTTCAACCCAAGACTTTGGTTCACAGCGTGCTTATAGGAGCTATGCAATTTCCGCGCATCAGTATATTCAAATTCAGTGTATCAGCTGAAAACCGTGTACTATGGGTTCATTAGTTACTGCTGCCACAATTTCGATCACCGGAAGGTGGGATGTACAGCTAAGCCTTGCAGGCAATGGCATGTTCGGTTAGTTTGGAAACGGGGTAGCTACGCATTGAAGGCGATAACTTTGATACACGAGCGCCATTGATTGCGCGATTGGACAATTTCGGCCAGTGTCAATAACTATTGGTGAGATGAGTCCCGGGGTCCCCATCCAGGGAGGCGGTAGTTGTCGAAAAGACTCATTTACTCGTTAGTGCTTCCACACTTCGTTGTCAGGTTACACGCTGTCCACCTCTCGGTCACTTCCACTGAGCACAGGGCTTGATAAAAAGAGCTCTACGAAGCATACAGTTTTCTTGCATGAGTACATATCCCAACCGGCGCAGCCTGAGAGCGTGATTAATTCATCTATTGCGGGAGAGTTCCTTCTTCCTAAGATCATCCTAGCATTACTAATCCGATGTTCCCATCAGACCTGACCGATCCTGCGGAGACACCCATGGTCAAACACTGACATCTTCCGTATGTCCTGTGCGCGTGGAGGGTGTCTCGGATCCATAAAGCAGTATGGATCGTAGCACCGCAATGTAAATTTTGCCCTTGACAGACAAACTGATGTCACGTCGGCACCATGGATGTCGGATGTTGGCAAAAGCTGATTTGATATTTTGATTCTATAAGAAATCACATCTCCAACCGAGCTTATACAACTTCTCAGGTAAACAAATTTATCTTTCACGTCAATTGGCTCGTTTGGAAGCGTGAGGTTTGGGTTTGACCTCACTCAGTATTGTAGCAGCGCTTTAAAGTTTTCAGGTGTGAAGCGCATGCCAGACCGTACGGGAGAACCAATAAGGTCATTTAAACTGATTTGCATTTTTGAAGGATGTGAACCACAGAGAGGAGTCTGCATACTCAATGACTATGAGTGAACCTCTCGGGAGTATTTCGACTCCCGAGGCTTCACAGGCAGGCAGAGAAATCTCAATCAACACGTGAATAGCAAAGTTGAAGGGGAAAGGCGAGATACGACGACCTTGCCTTACACCACTGGATGTATTGAACTACGGCGAAAGCTTGTCGTACACTCGTGGGCGCTCACAGGAGTTCACTTAAGGTGCTGTTATAAGGGATAACTCTGACCGCCAGACACCGCGATCGACAGAATCAAAAACATCTTTCAAATAAAGAAAAACAACCAACTTCGGACATCTAAGGGAGTGGCACTGTTCAAGATCTTGTCTCAAGGTAGAGATATGGTCGATGCATCCTCGACCAGGGCGAAACCCAGCTTGATTCTCACGAATCTGTCTCTATCGATAATCGGCCAACCTGTATAAAATAGTGCCAGAGAGCCCCTTAAATGCGACAGATACCAAGATGATGTCTCGATGATTTTCGCGTGACGTTCGAGGAGAGCCAATTCACTGGCATTGTTCAAAAAGACCCTGCCACCCTTGAAGATTGCGGGAGTCAGACCATCCGGAGCAAATGCCTTGTTGCGTAACAGGATTGATATCTCACGCTGCTTCATTTTTACACACTATTTGTTAGGTGCCATGCTGCAATACGACCTCACATGGTAACGCTCCACTAAACCGCATCAATTGAAATAGCTCATGGACTTAGAATAGAGCCATGGATTAAAAGATATAATATGCGTTTTCCGTATTTAAAGGCTCGTAGTTTGGAGACACAAGTCGTCCGATGCGATAGCGTCACAACTGGCCTTCAGTGAGTTGGTCAGAAACGTAATCGAACCCCCGTACGACTGTGCGACTCATTTCCAGGTGCTTGTCAATGGTGATAGGTTTATGTGCATTTTCTGAAGAATGGTGTAATAGGGGACCAAGACATTGGAAGACTACAAAAAGTTTTGTCAGAAGATGACATAGCGTCGTTTGGTTGTGAAAGAACTGTTGTACAACGCGAGGATCCGAATGCTTAGCAGTGAGAAAATCGTTGACCACTGATAAGTCGAAAAGAAAAGAAAAAACCTGAGGCAGAGACATATGTAAGGTTTCATCACCTGCAAAGGACAGGCACCATCTTATGCCAACAAGATGCCATCATTGAGAGCAAGGTAAAGAGCCTAGTCGATCGGTCAATCCTCCAGCGCTAACAGTATGCAACGTATCCTTTCTTTGATAACCGTAACGGGCAGCTCCTGGCGGCCGCTGTACGATTAACCTCATTTTTAACAGAATCAAGTCATCATTCAAGCCAGTAAGAGTAAGTTGGCTAGCGGACGTCTTCGTTTGCCGCGCTCATGTGCGTGCGAAACGTATAGCGTTTGGCTTAATCAAAACTGCTGCTGGAAGGTAACTTAGTGCTCTGGTGATAGAACGTTGAGCTCGAATATCAAAAGTGAGGGACAGTAATGAAAATTGAGTATTATGTTTAAAAAGATTACAAGATTAGGTGCACCCTATGAATAGTAATACAATGTAAAAATGAAGTACGTCGAACTGGGGAAACTTATCGGTTTGTTAGGTCCTTGTGATGTGCGAAGAGAGGCCGGACGTGTGGAGTGTTCTCTTGGCGATATTAGCGCCACACTTGTTCTTCGTTTCGTGGCCTGATCTTTGTTGACGCTAGATCAAAGGACGGATGTGGCGTGCAGTTGAAGTGCACGGTGTTGGTGTGAGCATGCCTGCGTGGTATGTGACGCGCACGTGTGGAATGTTGAGTGTCGTGTGTTTATTGTGTTGATTGACCAAGTTATGTCTTTATATACATCTAATGGACCGTGAAAAATAGCAATGTGAAATCACATTGATCCCTTAACGGGTTCACGGAATCTATTGTCGGCCAAAGGTCCTATTCGCTGGCACGATGTTGATGCGTGGTTGCAAGGCAGACAAAACAAAGTGTGGATAGTGGGTCCAGGTGTGGAATTGCTTGGAGGGGTAAATTAACGGAAGGGTAGCCGCTACAATTACTGTGAAATCTAGATGCCCGAGTAAGATACACCTAATCCATATTTATATTTGAACTGCTAACATATCTGCTTGGATTAGCATGAACGTATCCGAATGCTGTAGCGAGCCGCGGAACAGCTTACTTTCAAAGATCGGCGAACAACCTTGTTGTTGGACAACTTCAACGACCACGTTGACATCCAATCGAGCCAGATGAAGTTGCATCACTTGCATCCACACAATAGGGAAACTGTAGCTGTCCGATGCTGGAGTTATAGATTTCGTTAATCTGTTGATGTCGAGTTTTATTATGCACCTCACAAATACATGAATGAACGTGCAAACTTTGGTGAACGTGTTAAGGAGGTGAGCTGAAGTTGCTTATTTTCAGAGGCAATGGAATAGGTTGGGTTTATAGCACCTGAACGGTCTTTGCGGACTAGACCAGTAAGTCCGTTTCCCAAACTAGGGAGCCGAACTATTTGAAATAGAAGAAATAAATGAAACAGACGACGATTTGACGGGCTTTTAACGAAGAACTCGGAAAAATATATCAACATTGGCAAACCAACCACGACTTATTTTCAGGGCAAGACAGCATAATGGAAATGAATGATTCTGCACAGCTTACAAAACACATCGATAGAGCGAGAACATCACGACTGGTGGATGGTTCTGGGTATTCGGCTATAGTGAAACCAGGTGAGCCCAAGGTGGGACAGAGCCGGTCCTGCACTGGCAAAGGTTTCTCAACAGCCTTGTCAAGGGTGTGTTACGTCAGTAACCCAGATGTATACCACTTGGAATCAGGGATGACATAACAATACCTGTTTCATGGAGGTCACACTTTGTTGGCTCATCTGCCGCTCATTCCTACACATCCACGTATGCCTTGGAGTGTAAACGTATATCCGTTGGATTATGAAGATCACCTGTAATAAGTGGATATCGCTATCAAACCCAATTAACTGCATTCCCGACATTAAAGTCAACTGAGAGTGTGTCAAACATAATTATTGTGCATTTCACAGGCAAAGGTTAATCGCCTAGCTGACTGGTGAGAAACGACTTCGACCACTGGCTATGTAGGATTTCTTGAAGTCTTCCAAAATGCAATAACTTCCTGGTTAGAGATGAAGCTAGCGATCCCCAAGAGCAGGGTTCAACAAGTCACCCCTCAATTGTAAGTTGACATATTACAACAAAAAAGTCTGCAAACATATTAAGGAAAAAATTAAGCATTAAGATCGAAATATAAGTTGATACTAGAGCACGAACCAACTGAAAGCAATGGGACGAATAAGTCATAAATGAATTTTCCGCAAACTGTTCTACCCGTTTGCAATGTTTATCCCATTTACTAGACTCTGGTTACAGAAAGCGAGATGGCTCAGTAGTTAAAACGCGACTTTGCTGACCGGAAGATTCGTGGTTCGAACCCGACCTCTGCATCTCCACTTACCCTGGCTAGGCTTGGGAGTGGCACTATTCTAGCCCTCGTGCTTCCTTCGAGTGGTATGGCGGTAGGCACCGAAAGGGTGTTGTAGCTGAACGATTCTAGTTGCAAGCAAGTATTTCGCTGCCCGAGCAGAACACAAAACCCATACTCCAGAAACAGAAGCTGGTCATGAAAGATTATTGGTGAGAGGAAATGGCTGAATTCGTGCTCCTAAAAAGATTGACATAGGCTTCACATTAAGGCGGCTCTTTGAATATTAGGCGTATCCTGATTTCGAATATGGATCTCAGCACACACAATCCAAACAAGACAGCCATTGGAATGGACCTGAACCCACAGCTTCCCGCTTACTGGCGGGCGTCCTACCAAACTAACTATTACGGACGCTTTCCCACGTCGCGCATGCGCACTTGAGTTCAGAATGATTCACCACACCACTGATTGGATGTACTGAGGAGGTATAGGTCACAGAAAATGCGACCCATTGGAGGCGCATCATGAGCGGGATTCGTACCTCTACTATTGGCCATACGAAACTTTCCCTACTGTTATTGAAAAAGCTGCAATCCTTCGTTCTAACTACCTGGCATTCAACAACAAAAAGGTTGCCGGACTGTTCCAGAACACCCCTACGAGACCTCTCCGAAATAAATGAAACCGCCCACTCTAGGGAAGCGCTACAGCACTGTCAGCATTCTCTTCAGCAAATAGCTATAAGCAGCGGATATGGTATGTTTGTTTTTATGCCTAACACTCACACAGCACACCAGCCTGGGCTGAAGCAAATGATATGGTGAACCAGCACTTATAGTCATAATTTCTAATCCAGGCAACAAAAATACGCAACCGAATGGAAACGTTTTTTTCAACAGAAAGAGCAGGACTGAACATGCTATGACGGTGTGCTCGACGTTGTCTAAATGCACAATTTGTCGATAATACATCCGATCGAACGCAAACAATCAAAACATGGAAGGGACTACATGAACCAGTTGGCTGCTTGTTTGGTATCCAGGTCAACGACAGTATGGAGCCACGCATTCGTGGGCGTGAAATGTGGTCGGCGATACGGTTAAAGAACTCTCGGGTAGACAGCTCACTGATAAGTCAACAGAAAAAAAAATTTTCATCTGATCCGAACATTCGTGTGAATACCCGAATCAGGAATTTCTCTAGGAAACTGCATTGCTAAATTAATGCGACTCCTAATTCCACTCGATGACCCTCGTAGGTCAGTGACACCGCATGAGGTTAGAATTACAGGGTAAGATAAATTTCTTTATAAGTCCTTGGAATTTAATATAGAAAAGTTTCGAGCAATTTCAAATGCTGAATCTGTAGTCTGGAATTTCGTGCCGAAAAACTACGCTCTATCTTATGGATCATGGAAGGACAGGTTTCGATCCTCCATTCAAAGGGCGTTTTTAAATGGTTGCCCCTCCTTGTTCTGATAATCCTTGCATTTTATGAAAAGGATGCTATACAAGGTCGTAACTACTTTACCCACCGTTTGGAAATATCCAATGAAAGCAATCATCATTATCAGACAAAATTAGTACTTCACTCGCAAATTTTGTAGAAAATGGTTAACGCTTACCCGCAGCCACAAGTTTCTGAGCAAAAACTTTTCAGAAAGGTTAATGTAATCGAAAGCAGACGACAACGGACAAATTAATGGGAAATCAAATGTGATCAAGCCACCTCGAGGACAACCAGGTCTGTTTCACATAACCCGCGCTAGCTTTTAGAAACACAGAGAAGGTTTAGAAATCGATGGGCCCAAAACTTACGGACCGTAAGCCGTTAAAAACCAGTGAATACAGCGGTGGGGTCCTTCAAGAAGCGGCACGTGAGAAGTCCTGTGGTCTCATTATTTTTGAGAGGTAATGTAAACCTTACACTGATAATGAGCAACACTGGCTGAGCCATCTTTTTAACTGATTTAAACGAGTTTTTTTCACATCTGAGGTGTGAGAACATGACGTGACCGTCTAAGAACCTAAACCAAACGGGTTTTATCGGGTGATTGGTACACAATAGTTTGAAGCATCCTTGACATTGGTCATACAAACTGGAAGGGCCACCATTGAACTTACGCCTCATTGTACAATTAATGATTCACTGCACTGCATTCAAGTCATGGAAAGGCCCCTTTGTACGGTTAGTTCAGTTGTCAAATGTACTTGTCAGAGGTAACCAGTAGGGTTAACGGTTGGCTTTCTAACGATATAACACAGTTCTTACTCTGAGCAGCGTTCGCATTTCCTGATTCCTGAAAGACGTGGTTCCCGCTGAGAGGTAGTCTTTTTTGGGAAGTCCGAAAACTTGGTAAAAAGCGAAATTCGCGGGAACGGGACAGTGATCACTTTAAAAGGAGGCTCTTGTCCGCGGGACCGAGTCAATAAGAAAGACTACGTACACCATTAATCTTTTTAGACACTTACAGACTTCCCTGTGTCGAGTAGAAATCGGTCGGAATCAGTAATCCAGGGATGTGTTACGATTCGGGAAGTAGAAGAACTACGGAAAATAGCAAGTTGACCAAATGCGAGGTTAACAGAAGTTGTCAAAATTGCAAATCAAGAGGGGCACGTCCCCACAAAAAAACCTTTGAGCGAAATTGGGACTCGCAGCCAAGAAAAACTAGGAAATTACATAATAAGAGCGACACTCAAAGTCTTAATATTAATCACTATTGGTTTTTGAGCTGCACCAGTTTTCGTTTTTACTTGTCGTGAACGCGCATTCGGTGTGGCCGAAACCTGCCGCCACCTCACTCCCCATTTTATACAACCCACGTGGATACATTCATGGTCAGAATATCGAATTCGCTTGTTCCATTTTGGATACGATAATCCAGTTTGGGTTGTTAGTCTACGACACTATCTAATAAATATGAGAGTGAGTAGTCATCATCATCATCGACCCTGAGTAGTGCTCAGGGTTACCTGGAGTTGATTGCATTTTCCAGGCATTACTCCGAACTCACCATTCTGGTGACGCCGTTTTGTTAGAGCTGATCAGTTTACGGAAATTGCTAACATCCTAACCTAAAAGAATTCATGAAGTGTCGCTGAGTGGTCTACTCATTCTGGATGCTACATTTCAAGCGCTACGAAGGCTTCCTGAATTACCAAACTTCACCAGGTGAGTTACGCGAAAGTTAAGGCAATAGAGAATACTGACTTACATATTTCTCATGAAATGTATACTGATGGAAGTGAGTAATCGAGGGTCGTGAAGACTCCAGTAACTAAGCCAAATGAATCAATGTAGTTGTAAGCGTTAAATCAAACTCTAGCATGTATCAATCGCCCACAAAGAGCTTGGTCCATAAAATGATGGCACATCACTGGTACGTACCACCCGGGTCACTGATTAGCTTTTCTGTGGCCATCCAATGATAAGTTTGAAAGACCAACAAAGCCAACTAACAACTAGTTCCCAAGGAACTTCCCTGGGAAACGAAAAATGTATACGAAACTAGTGTCACTGAAATCTTACGAACGAGCCACACAGATAAATCACCGGAAGAATATAACAGTGCAATCTACCGGAATGAAGCAAAACGGGCTTTGATTAGATACCACGCAAACCAAGATGTGACATCGGAATCTACCTGTTGTTTGATCAAAGTTACTCGTGGTAACCAACACAAAAACCACATCCAGAGAATCATGTGATTCCTTGCCGAGTTGTTTCCTATTCGAAAGCTAGTGCTCAAGGTATGTACCGCCGTGAGAACAGTTTGATGTGCGCAGTTACTGCCGAGCGAAGCTTCGTCGTGCGTTCTCTATTCTATGGGAGTTTAAACTATTTGGCAGGAAACTAGGTCATCAGGAAAAAAACACCTCGTCAATCGAGCGAAAAACGATGAGATAAACTGTCTTGAACAACAGTGTATGGCATAGGTGTTCATCCACACTCCTTATTTCATGCCACACACTGAAACAGCTGAAAGTTTCACGTGGCAACTGGATGGGTTATTCTTAAGTCAGCTAATGTACCTGCATGTATGAAATAAATGAACCCGAAACATTTGGAACGTTTGGAAAACGGCATGCGTCCTCTGCGTCTGATTTCTAATCCCAAATTTAATTTCCAGTTTTACAGTGAGAGAGTTAAACAGAGAGCTCAAGAACATTAGAGATCTTGATGAGATAGCACGTGTGCTATGCTACTTTCTTCGTAATGTGTCACACTTATTCAGTTCGGTCCGTGGAAGTAAAGTGCTCCGATCGCAACATCTTAATGCCCTGTCTTTCCAAGAGGGGAGGGGCAGAAAACTACCTTGAAATGACTCTCACGTTATCAGCTCATTAGAATTAGTCGCCAAAATATTTCCGTTCACCATATGAAACCCTTCAACAACAAGAGAGGAGTATGTACACGAACAAACCAGGAGAAATTCCATCTACGTTGCACCAATCAAGTTTTGCAATCTCCTGAAGAATCTCAAAAACATTAACAATCCAGAAGCATTGTAGAATGCAGTGGAATCCGAGGGTATTCATGTGAAGTTAATTAGACTGTTGAAATAATGCTGCGCGGCTTATATACAGCAGAGTCGTTAAATTTCGATTGGTCATCTTGGGTCAGAAGTGCCTATCCACACTCAGGTTCAAGTGGTCTTCAGTTACTACTGTAAGACAAACAACCCCCTTACTCATGACTCATCCGAAACTGAAACCAACGGTGGACTGACGAATTTCTGATCCCCATGAACTGCCCCCCCCCATTTACAGATTATGCATTTCTGCACGTCAGTTAGGTGAAATGCGTTGAAGGCACCAGCGTTTGCCACACCCGTACTTTATTCGCTGCTCTCAACATCGTTCAGCTTCCTGGTTGATTGGGTAGCGGACTACACTGTAGACGAGTGCCACCGAGTGGATGTACACTCAAGTCTGTCAAAAGTACTACCATTCAAATGCACTAGTTCGTCAAATGTACTCAGTTTTGTATGTCCCAACCGCATCGGTAATGGGAATTTCACCATAGAATGCACCATACTGAGAAATGCAGCCGGTCCTAATGTGTACCAGTTTTCCACCGGACCACATCAGGTCCACATAAAAGCAAGTAGCACCCTGAGTTTCATGGTGTGCAACAATCTTAAGAAAAATATTTTTTCGCTACTGGATTACTAGTATGATCCCAACTTGATTTCGTGCGTTTTGCAGCCGTCTGACGATGCCAGTCACAACAAACCGCAAGGTACTGTTGCTTCAACATTTCGAATGCTGTTGTTTGTAACCAGGTCTGTTTTTAACACTTCTGGAACGCACTCCCATCGATCAGAGAGATGAATTAGTAATAAATAGGAGTTCTGCTTGCAGATGTTCAATCCAACTAGTATTCAGATGTTCCGGACATTCTATAGTTTTGAAAATCACGTGAGAGAGGTTGTTTCAAGTGAAATTATAAACTCAGATTGCGAAGAGCAACGGTTTTGGAAATGTCTCTGACAGACAAATATCTGATTCTAGTAGAATACTAGTTCTCTCGAGGGGTACTGCTTTTAACTAGACTATCCGAGGCGGTCGAAATGTCTTTCTTGAGTAGATTTGTAATACACCTTTGTTTCTTTGGTGTTTGGTACATGGGAAACAACTTTGAAGCATCTGGAGAGATGTGACAAGCTCCTAATGGCGGACAAGGAGCGCCACAAAACTAATAATGTGATAGGACGAATTTAAAGTTAAACAATACCTAGCTCCTCAAAACTGAGACCATCCTCTGAAAGCTTCGAAAACAGTTTATGAAGCATTGCAACGGGCCCGTCTTTGTGAAGAATACCGTTTTCGGTGAAGGTATCTGTACTTGATCTTCTCGCCTTTTTCGAAACTGCGTACAAGTTTCGCATGCGAAGTGACTACGTTATGAGGTTAGTCAGGCAGTAATGCAGACTCAGCACCAAGGTCTTTTAGTAACAGCTGGATAGATAATCGACCACTACCACTTTACACCGTGCAATTGCAACATTTTGCTTGAATGTTATTACAACTATCAGTCGTGAATCTATCTAATCTTATTATCTTTGAGCGTTATTGTTCTTCAATACTTTAATGCAGTGCAAATATGCTGTGGGGCTTAGATATAGGTTTCAAGCTCACGAAGCTTACACGAATCCGCAGACCGTAATCAATGTTCTCATGGGTTTTCTGCCACTAAATGATATTTCGGGTGTAGGATTTACTCCCATCTAGGGAAGAATTTCACGACCGTCTCAACAACATTTCAGTTCTCATCATAAAAACTACCGCATTCACAGGTCCTCTATTGGACAGTAACCGAGATAACCAACTCAAATAGTCCTGGAATGTCTCTATACCGTCCAATACACTTTCAACAAAGTCCGATTAATCGCGTTGGCCTTATACAACACATGCACCTCGTACCCGTATCTTGACTCAGAGCTGAATCTTGCGTTCATGATGGTCTTCCATTGAATGTGCAGCACAAATGCTGCCCGATGTTCCAGTTGGCACGATATTCTGGATATCGAAGTACATTTTTGGCATTATAGCGTTCCTGAAAACTCTTCGACAACCCACGACGAATTTCGTTTATCAGGTAAGCGAAACCAAACTTATGCTCTAATTGAACCCAAGGTGTACACAAGTGTTGAAATACACATGTACTCACTGGAATAACGTAGTGTTATAATAAATAAATAAATGGTTCGGCTGTAACACCCACTCGGTGCCTAGCTGCCATGCCACCCGAAGAAGGACAAGCCAAACTTATGCTCTAATTGAACCCAAGGTGTACACAAGTGTTGAAATACACATGTACTCACTGGAATAACGTAGTGTTATAATAAATAAATAAATGGTTCGGCTGTAACACCCACTCGGTGCCTAGCTGCCATGCCACCCGAAGGAAGGACAAGGGCTGGGATACTGCCAGGTTGCCCAAGCCTAGATAGGGGAAGTCGAGAAACAGAGGTCGGGATTGGACCACGGACCTTCCTCCAACCAATTGAGCGATTGTGCCATCTCGTAGTGTTATGCAATGAAAAGATACTTTGATATCTCGACTGTCATGCCAACTGAAACATAAAACGGCCTTTCTGAAGCACATGCAGTTGAGGAATACCAAGGACGAGGGATTCGGCTGATTCTTCCCCGAAACCGAATTTTGCGGATGAGTGCATTTGTTCCCTACCCAAGACTTCCAGCCGGAGCTATCGAAGTGCAAAGCGGGATCGAGAAAATTCCTTCTCTCCATGGAAGCGTTATCTTTTTCAAGGCACCGGATACAGACAAGCAACATGGCTAGTAACTATGTAGGCCATTCTGCTAATAGTGGCTATATGGGATTCATATGTGGGAACTTTATTCTGAAACCATATATAAATCAATCGACTGAATGAAAATATCGCATTTATGAAGTAAGATACTAATTCGAAATTTTGACAGCTGGCTGCCGATATATGCGACTGGTTTGATACACTCAAAACAATCCGAGCAGACCAATATGCGGAAAATGTTTCGATGAAAAACTGTTTACCTCATAAAAAACACTCACGAACATGTGCCTACAGAGGGTCCATTGGAAAGTATAGAGCCAATGGAACCAAACGAAATGCGGCGTTGACCATACACTCCACAAGCGGAGTGGACTTACTCGTTTATCATTTCCACCGGAGAATACGAAGTATGGAATTATTCCGCATTCATTGAAAGCACACAAAATACGTTTGATGGACAGATAGAGACCAACCGCTTCCAAGTCACCAGGATTTTTAAGTCTATCTTTCAGACAACCCACGAAATCATTTGCATTAATGACGATCTTCGTATCTCGTAAGTGGAACGGACGAAAATTGTCGCGGTTTTTTTTCAGGATTGTAGTCAATCCGGGAATAGGCATTGTAACAGACCGTTAATTCGCTAAAGTGGAAAAAATGCTTCACATGAGAGTTAGGAAGACGGTTAAAACCATCATCAGGACAAGAAGCCTCGGTTAAAATTTAAGTGATTTTGGTCATTGGTCAGCCTTCGCGATTGTGGCTGAAACTTTGAATCTCCCGATTGGGTGGATGTATCGATGAACACATTTTAAAGAATACGCGTCCGTGAAACCTGAACTGAGACAGCTGGACAGCAAAATTCATCATCATCTTCATCGTCATCGACAGCATGATATCAGTGTTCAACACCGATGCTTCACTGCCGTACAACCACCACTTATTTGATAGCCCTA
>NW_008751977.1:462540-464346 GCF_000715545.1 Opisthorchis viverrini | reverse complement strand
TGAAAACGCCGTTCCAGTGTGTTCACCACTTATCCAGCGCCCAGACCATCGCTAAACATTCTCTCTCAGTGGTTGAGTACTTCTTCTCAGCGTTAGTCGGGACACGACTGGCATATTTTATGACCCCATCCTTGTGCCTTAGGACTGCACCGATTCCCCGGTCATCAGCGTCCGTTGCAACAGTAAACTTCTCCCCGACCCCGAACAGTTCCAGAGGTAATCATCCACGCTCTGACGCGTTTGAGGTCTCATACGCTTCCCATGTTCATTCGAACTTCTGAGGATGCGGCAATCGTGCTTAAATCCTTGAGAAGTTGACTGTGGTATACTGCTAGTCAGAGAAAATGTCATAGGGACCGCTGTGAATTGGATACTAGGCAGTCCTGAATCTTTGCCAGTTTCTACGGCGGTGAACTAACCTCTCCCTGACGAACTTTATGCCCGAACAGTTTCATCGAACTTCGAGCGAGCTGTCTTGGCTTCATTCATCCGCTTCCCGTTCATCTTTTTCATAAACACAACCGAGGAGTTGTACGCATGTCTGGTCTCCTCGATTATGCCATTTTCCAGTATCGCTTGAACTTGTTTATGGACTTCCTCTCGTGGATTGAGCGGTGGGTATTTGTAGCTAGGACTCTAAGAGAGAGGAAGACAGTACAAAGTATAAGGAGAATAGCTGCGGATGTACCATTGGACTGGGTATGGTGGTGGCCTGCCATCATTACACTGACACATCGGTTTCTAGACAGCTCCAGCCCAGACTCGGACAGTCTCAAATGATTTCAGCCCCCACATGTTCTTCTTGGAATAGCAGTTATGCACCGAAAGGGTGTTACAACCCATTGTTATCTCGCACTATTAGGCGCATAGGCTCGTTGGTAGTTACCTCAAAAGTAAGCAGATATCATTCTCTGTGGGCAAGGATCATCAAAATCTTCTCAATTCTGACAACCCTCGGCCTCACGACTGGTCGAACGGCAGGGTGACATGCTTGAGCTTAGTCCAGACCTCTTCTTTCAATACACAGTTTTGAAAGATAACATTCCTCAAACATTAGGGCTCTAAATTCGTTATTCTTCGAGCGCCTGCAAGGTTTCACAAGCACGAAGTATGATAGGTCGGGTGGGAGATTGTATATATGAACTTTGGAATTTAGATTAATTTCTCTTCTACTCTGCAGCACAGGTCTGTCGTTGGAGTGCACTGTAGGCAACAGATAAGAGAGCTATGACTTCGTCTTTAGCCTGGCCTTTCGGAAAAATGGTCCAACCGAGGTAGTTGAAACTGCAAATATTCTTCAGCACCGTGTGCTAATCAAGAAAAGGTCGTTTTTTGTTGCTGTGACCGATTAAACGCACTGGTAGATTCTGTTGGGTAGATGCTACAGACTAATGAGATATGGAGACGAGAACTATCATCCGTGAATTCCAGGTCCACGGTTGATAATTCTTCCAGTCTCCACTCCGTGCGTCGTATGGGAGCTGGGCGTATTACCTAATCCACCGTGAATACGATCGGTATAGGGCACAGATAACAACTCTATCGAATCCTAGAAGAAACAACAGGCGACCCTTCACCGCACACGTGCGGACTCACGTCTCCATAGCTACATGGTAGTTTCTCAACAGCCTGAACACGTAGACACGGATTCCAACCGATGATACTATGTCCCACAGAGATTTTGGGTTTACAGAGCAGAACGTCACTCGGAATCATCATCATCATCATCATCATCATCATCATCATCATCATCAAAGACAGCAACATCAGTGTTGCCACTGATGCTTCACTGCCGTACAACCATAA
>NW_008751977.1:456696-459356 GCF_000715545.1 Opisthorchis viverrini | reverse complement strand
ACCCACCCCAGCATATCCAGCTGCAGCGGCCTCTGCATCACCAGAGGTGCGCAGTCGGAACCTGGAAGAGAGCGAGGGGGCAATCAGTTCGATTACATTACTTGCGTGCTGCGTCCTTGTTTCTGACAGACAACATACATCAATACAGAGGGAATCCAGTGAACACGCAAGAGCCACCTGTTGATCTGCTTGCTTCAGTGTGCGAACACTGAAAGTGGCTAAGTAGACAGGCTTTCGGGGTTTGAGAACAGACTTCAAAGTGTTTAGGGTTGTCACTGAACTCGGACGTGCAGAAGCCCCAGCTGAGTGTGATGCAGGGCGGGCAACACGGTCAGTCCTAGAGCTGGGACCTGCGGATTCAAATTTGGGCGGGGGAGGGTGGAAGACGGAAAACGTGAAAGTGTAAGAAGGGAGGCGTCAGCAGTAGCATGTTTTCGCTTACCCGCCCTGCTGTATGCAGCAAGTAAGGCGACCCGGCTGATGGCACCACGCGACGGCCGATGTGGCATGAGAATATTGTTAGTTGTGTAGGTCATGGTTGTACGAGGGCTGGGATACTGCCAGGGCGCCCACACCTAGACAGGAGGACGATTAGGGTCCTCAACCAAAGCCTTTGGCTCAAAAGCCTAACCGCAAGGCAGCGGTTTTTGGCGGAGAAATGCAAATGTATTACCTTTTCTACGGAACAAGTAGCCATACATGTTCCAACCCCCAACCTGGAGGGCCAGGAGACTGTGTTCGTCAGACCTCTAACCACTGACCAACCTGGTATGAGAGACTGTGAGTGTCGCGCGTACACCCCCGAGAATAGCCCAATGAGTCTCCGAGGTACACAAACCGCCACGCCACGGTAAGGTCCAGTCTCTTCGTGACGGAATTCGGTAAAGAGGTAGCGTTTGGTTGCTGATGTTTGTACCGTTGATCTGGAAAATAACCTAGAGTGGAGACCTGGTTAGTGCGATCTTACTGTTGGCGAAAACCCGTCTCGTTTGGTCCGTGAGTGCCCTACGCTAGCAGAGCAATTCAAAAGGATTCCAAACATCCTAGAAACAACGCTTAAACGGCCTAAGCCCAGTTAGTAATAAACAAAACATAAATAATCGTTCGCCTGTGGCATCCATTCGCTGGAAAGCCAGGTGAAATTGTCAGGTTGCCCATGTCCAGATGGGAGCAGCTGGGATCCGAATGTAGAGCTCCAACCAAGGATCTCAGGTCACATCATAACCACTGAGCCATTCTGAGACCCAATATTCGTTCCGGACAGAACTATCAATTGCCAGAACAGAATGGGGTGCGAAAGGCGGTACTGCATCCGTTCCATAATTCTACAGAAAGACTTATCACTGGGGCATTCGTGGTGGTTAAACGGACCGGCAACCTCCGTTGTACCATAGGCACATTAATTCCAGCTGAGGTTCGATCATCGGAAAACGGGGGACATTGTGGGGCATACAGCCAAATTTCGGAGGCGATGGTATGTTCAGTCAGTTCAGGGATCGGATCGCTACGCACTGAAAGTGATAGCTTTGATGTACAAGCGCCACTGTCTACGCGATTGGGCCATTTCTGTTAGTGTCATCAACGATCTCCATCCAGGGAGGCGGCAGTTGCCGGCCGGGCTTAATTTAGTGGTTAGTGTTTTCGTAGTTCTTTGCCAAGATATACAATGTCCACTTGTCAGTCGCCTCCACTCAGGACAGGGCTGGAAGAAACTAACTCTGTGAAGCAAAGGGTCTTCTGACATGCACAGTACATATCCTAACCAGAATAACCTATGAAACGTGGGTGGTTCGTTTATCGCGGGAGGGTTCCTTTTCTCCTAAGACCATCTAGTCTACACTAGCATTACTGATCCGATGTTCCCATCGGACCTGACCAATTATCCAGAGACACCGATGGTCAAACACTGACATCTCCCGTGTGTCCTCCGCGCGCAGAGATCACGTCTTTGATCCATAAAGCAGTATGGATAGCACAACTGCGGTGTAAGCTCTGTCGTGGACAAATAGACTGACGTCATTTAGGTGGTTGGCAAAAGCTACTGTGGCTTTCTCGATTCGAGAAATAATCTTGTAGCACTTGTAAACTGCTCTTTTTCACTGCGGTGTTCTGTCGTGGACAAATAGACTGACGTCATTTAGGTGGTTGGCAAAAGCTACTGTGGCTTTCTCGATTCGAGAAATAATCTATCTTCACTTGTAAACTGCTCTTTTTCATGCTCAGTATCATCTTCTTTTTTCCCATCATTATCAGTCACATCGCTGTACAAAAGTTTGTTTTACTGAACTACAACCGCTACCGCCCGCGCGTTGGCTCCAACGTGACTTTGAGATTTCTGCTGAGTGACTGTTGTTGTGGCCGCCGGTTAGCTATATCTGACCGCTGCTAATACTAAACGTGAACAAACATTTCAGCTACAAACGCTGGACTAATATATTCGCGCTTGTGGAATACTATTTCGATCACCGGAGATCTGGGATACCAGGAAGATAGAACTATTCTTTGTGTGGTGGTTCAACGGAATACGGAACTACGGAATCTCCTATTTTGAACTGTGAGTCAAGATTTACTTGTATTTTTCTCTTTGTGACTTTGTATCTGGCTTACACCAGTAATTTGTTCAGTTCACTAGAGACTCCATAGGGCCGTTAACCACTACA